>NW_026031438.1:40725-60736 GCF_019186545.1 Solanum stenotomum
AATGAAAGGGAAGGATTGGTGTCCTTGGCACTAGGAGAGGTGCGACAGCCCAGCCCCTTTTTCCCCAAAAATCCGACTTTTTCCCCTACTTTCTTTCCAATTCTAAACCCTCTCAACCTCAAGGTTTCAGCAGCAACACTTAGAATCATAAAGACCCTTATTATACAATAGATTCAACTCAAAAATCACAGCCGAAAATCTGTACTAAACCAGCAAGAACTTCAACACAACACCACTACAACTTCAACAACCAATAAATCTTCTCTTGGGATTAAAAATGAGTTGGTGTGTGGGGGTATGAACCAACCAACACTACGGATCATCAATCTCTCAACATACAATAGATCACAACTCAAATACATAGCCCAATCCTGTCCCACAACCAACAATAACTTCAACAACACAACTAACAACATCAACAACAACTAACAACTTCAACAACTTCAACAACAAATCCAATCTTTTCTCAAATCATAAAATGAGTTTGGTGTGTGGGGGAAAGGATCAACCCACACTAAAGAACTCACATACCTTGATAGGGATCACCCCCGACGAAAAATCCACGATGATCTCCTTGATTACTCTTCTCTTTCTCCTTTTCCTTCTCTTCTTTCTCTCTTCTCTCCCAAGCCCTAGCTCTTTACTCTTTAAAAAAAAATGAGACAAACTGATATAAAATCAGTCTAACAGTTTAATATAACCAAAACAATTGATTTGTGAAAAGACCAAAATGCCCTTAAATTTCCGGAACGGACTCCCTGCCAACTGCCCAACTTTCAAAGGGCATAACTCGCTCATACGAACTCAGAATAAAGTAAACTCGGTGGCGTTGGAAAGATCGTTCCAAGGGCTTTCTAAACATAACTGTAACTACTCCTGAATCATCCTGAGCTAGGAGTTATGACTGCTCAAAGTTGGCCAAAAACTCACTGATTTCCACACTTAGCCAAATTTCCAGATTTTTGAACTTAGCCAAATTTCCAGATTTTCTGGATTGCCAAATTTCCAGATTTTAAATTTTTCCAAAAATGACTATTTCCAAATTCAAGCTTCTTCATATTCATTTTAAATTGTCGGATGTTACACATTCGTTACTAAAAAAATCACTATTTTCCTATTAAAAATTTTCACTCAAAAATGTTCACCGGCTAGTTTGACCAATATTTTGATTGAATCAGTGAGAAAAAAAAAATTAATACACACAAAAAAAATTAGGAATTTGTTTTTCACTATGTGTTTTTCTAGTGAACTGGTTCGGTGGAAAATGAGTAGAAAAACATGTTTTATAACACAATTTTTTTATTTATAGTGGGAAAAACCTCTATTTCTAGTAATGATTTGACATGTCTTTAATTTAAGACCATAATATTCATAAGTCTTCTCTATTTTTTTTAACATCGTATAAAACAACAAACAAACAAATTGAAATTTATAAATTATAAAAATCACAACCCGAACCCCAAAACCCTAAATCACCAAATCATTAAAGTCAATAAGGACGAACACAACAACCAAAACACTTGAAAATGTATATAAAAGTTACAGAAAAAGGCCACTCCACATTTAGGGCCACCCCCTCAAGCACATGCAACAATAACACATAAAGTTAAAAGTCAAAATTAAAGTCACAAGCCCCATATGGAACTGAATACATATAAGTAATATAGTTGTATCAGCTTGTATATATCAGCATGTATGTACCGTACATATACAATTTGTATCAGTCTGTATTTTTTGTATCGCAAATAAATACAAGCAATATAAGAGTAAACGAATGCAAGTGATACAACCTGTATTAGCTTGTATGTATCGAATATAGCCTGCATCAGACTGTGACACTCTTTAGTGTTGATATTCAAAATGAAATATGAGTGTTGGTATCCATTTTTCCTGCAAAAAAAATGGAGGGAGGTGATTGTAGATTTAGAAAAGTAATACAATAAAGAAGAAGAAAAAAGACTTGAAAACGGATTTGAATAAAAAATTCGACCTCCATTGAAGGAGTTTAAGCTTCAAAAAATGATGGGAGGTGGTGGCTTGGAAAATGGAGAAGAAGAAGAGAAAATAAAATAAAAAATAGCTAAATTAAGTCTTTCACGCTCTATTGTTGAGTGTATCACACTCACTTTGACATGTTAGCAAAAAGTGTCAAAATGACATTACGGACCCTACATGGGGTGTCTAAAATGAACATCGTCCAGTTGAGGTGTCTAAGTGAAACTTAGTGCCAACTTTAGGGGGTCACCGATGGGTTTGGCCTTAATTCGTTGATACAACATATGTATTCAATGAACACAACATGTATCTAGCATATATCTTCTCTCTCTTTCTCAAATCTCGTTCGCCTCTCGCCTCTCGCCTCTCGCCTCTTGTCTCTTGCTATGAATAGTAAATACACAAACTATAGCTATAGATTTCTAATTAGGGCCAAACTAGTTATTTTTAAGATTTCATACTTCTTTTATAATATGGTGAAGTTGATTCATGTCCCTTTAGGCAAGTAACTCAATATTCAACAAAGTGCACCATTTAACCTTTCTAGGTTAGAGGTGCAAACAAATTATATTAGTGTATAATTCTGGAAAATATGTACACAAAATGCCTAGTTTGCGGAGAAACCATGAATACACGTGCACTAAACTTGCCTATAATCCGCCCATAATTTTATGCACGTATTGTTCTAAGTTATCCATATATTAATGGTAAAAAATAACCTTGAACTATTTGAAACAGATCAAGTCTAGTTGGATGGCATTTTTGAGCTAGTTGATTAATGATTTGAGTCAAAAACATAACGGAGGATAAAATTAACCTATCTCGAATAGTTCAGGGGTATTTTAGTCCTGTTCCCTTTTATTTTAACCATAAAGAAATCATGAGAATACACTCATAAACCATATAAAGGGTAAGAATCACGTCTTTCATGGATTAACAAATGTTGAGATTCATAGCTTCTCAACTTACAATGCCTTTGTTCTTCAAGATTTCCCTCTTTTTCTTCTTTTGCTTCTTTGTTAGTTCATCCTCCCCTCTTGATAACAACCACCCATTGGAGTCTCTCACTCTATTTGAACTCACTCAAGTAACAAACATAGTAAAAAATTCCTATTTTCCCCTCAATGTAACCTTTCATTATGTTGGCTTAAATGAACCAAACAAACAATTAGTCCTTTCATGGCTATCATCCACTCATCATCACACCAAGAGTACTACTCCACCTCGCGAAGCTATTGTTATCACTCGAATTGATAAAAAAACACATGAAATCATCGTAGACTTATCGAGTGTTTCAATTTTATCAGATAAAATCTATAATGGACATGGCTACCCCATGCTTACATTACAAGAGCAAACAGCTGCCGATGAGTTACCATTATCATATCCACCATTTATATCGTCCATTAAAAAGAGACGGCTGAAGCTAAAAGAAGTCGCGTGCCAAGGCTGTCCTGTTGGATGGTATGGAGAGAAAAGGAAGAGTACTAATAGAATGGTTAAAGTCATTTGCTATTACTTAGATGGAACAATTAATCTTTATATGAGACCTATTGAAGGAATTACAATTATTGTTCTTCTTGATCAAATGACAATAGCGAGTTATATTGATCGTTTGATTGTTCCTGTCCCTAAAGCTAATGGGACAGATTACATGGGATCAAAGCGGCGGAGATCATCTCATGAATCCAATTCAATAAAAATAGTGCAGCCTGATGGACCAAGTTTTACTCTAGACAACGGAAACACAGTGAGGTAAAGAGTATACTCACTATGTTTCAATATATTTGTCTTACATTCCTTTTTAGTCCGTTCTGGTACATTCTACAATATATCTTCTCTGTTTAAGACCAAAATATTCAAAAGTCTTCTTTACTTTCTTAAACTCTGTGTCAAGTCAAAACTAGACAAACAAATTGAAACAGAGGGCTTTGAGAATACTATCTTTTGGTGAAGAATGACATGTTTTTTTCTTGCTTTAGGTGGGTCGATTGGAAGTTCCATGTAGCGTATGACATGAGAGCGGGAATAATCATATCACTAGCATCGATGTTTGATGCTGACAAAAGAGAATTTCGAGTGTAATGTACAGAGGATTTGTGTCTGAAGTTTTTGTGCCATACATGGATTTAACTGAAGAATGGTACTACAGGGCTTATTTCGATGCAGGTGAATTTGGATTCGGTCTATGTGCGGTAGAGCTTGAACCATCAAAGGATTGTCCAGAGAACGCGAAGTTTATTGATGGCTACTTCATTTCACAAGATGGTACACCAGGGAAAATGCCTAATGTAATTTGTATATTCGAACGTTATGCTGGAGATATCATGTGGCGCCATACAGAGGATGCAATTCCCGGAAAAAAGGTAAGTTAGTATAGTATATAATGCTCTTGTTTGATAAATTGTTTTCGGATTAATTAGTACTTCTCTTTCATTTCAAAATTTGGAGCTGCAGATACGAAAGGTTAGACCGGAGGTAAGCCTGGTGGTGAGAATGGTGTCAACTGTTGGGAATTATGATTACATTACTGACTATGAATTCAAACAAAGTGGCACCATCAAAGTCACGGTAAGTAAACCACTTTCATGAGTAAGACTAGTAAAACGTATGTTTTAGGTGTAGCTTATACTAAGTATCAACTCTTTCTGAATTCATTGTCATGTACAGGTTGGGTTAACTGGTCTACTTGAAGTAAGGGGATCGATATATGCTCATAACGACCAGATAAAAGAAGAAGTGTATGGTACACTAATAGCAGAAAACACATTAGGTGCATATCATGATCATTTCTTTACCTATCACCTTGATTTAGACGTAGACGGTCATGAAAATTCCTTTGTGAAAAATAACTTAAAAACTAGACGCATGATCAATAAAAGTTCACCAAGAAAGAGTTATTGGACAGTTGTTAGTGAAACAGCTGAAACAGAATCAGATGCAAATATTCAGCTAGGTTCATCACGAGGCGCCTTTGAAATGGTAGTGGTGAACCCCAACAAGAAGACTAAGGTTGGGAATGAAATAGGCTACTGTTTGATCCCGGGTGGATCTGCAACAAGTCCATTGTTAAGTGACGATGATTATCCACAGATCCGCGGAGGTTTTACCAAGTACAATGTGTGGGTAACACCTTATAACAAGTCGGAGAAATGGGCAGGAGGATTATATACTGATCAAAGCCATGGGGATGATACATTAGCCATATGGAGCCTCAGGTAATACACGCAATAGATTCTATATAGTACTCTCTTGTTTCAGGTCATTTGTCTAACTTTCTTTTTAGTCTGTTTCAAAAAGAACGTCTCTTTCCTATTCTGACAACTCTTTAATTCTAACTTTCCGAGGTATTTCTTTTATGATAATGCAGGGATAGGGAAATCAAGAACAAGGATATTGTATTATGGTACACATTTGGTGTTCATCATGTACCCAAACTAGAAGATTTTCCAATTATGCCAACATTAAGCACTAGTTTTGAGCTCAAGCCTACTAATTTCTTTCAGCATAATCCAGTTCTTTAATAAGTCAAGTTGGCAAACTTTGTACTATCATAAATGGATAATGTCCTAATTTATGAAAAAAAATTCTACTACTATTGTCATTAAATAAAGTCAGCTCTTGGCCATGCTTATACTTTATGCATCTAACAATCTTATTGTCACAAAAATGTTATGACATGTTAATGATAAATTAAAATAGTCACATAACTACAAAACTAGAAGTTACTGTACTAGTAGTACTTTAAGACCTTAAACTTCAAAAATCTTTGTTTTCTTCTTAAAGTTCACATCATTCAAATTATGTCACATAAATTAAAGCGCGATGAGTATAATTTTTATGATGTATGCCAAACTCAAACATATCTTTCTCTCCGGACAAAACAATCTCGTGCAAATTTTGGAGAGAAGATAAGAGAGACTGTTTCTTCTTATTTCATTATTTTTTTCTGGATATTACAACGAATTCGACACTCCCTGTGAATGTTCACCACAAAATGAGCTAGAAATGGCCTACAATAACAATTTTCTGGTAAGCAAACTTATATTTACAAAAGAAAAAATGTCTAATAACAATAAAACAAGCACCATATCCAGGAAAAAAGTACAAATACTAAGACATCCATGGTACAAAAGGTACTTTAGTTGTAAATTGAATATTGAAGGAGTAAACAAATATTGATAACTTGTATAGTTGTGTTAAGTGCATTGAGTATATTTGGTTGTGGTGTTTCATCCTCTTCTGTTTCATACTTGTACATGGATGTTTGAATTTGGTATACATCATGAAAGTTATACTCATGGCGTTCTAATTTATATGACATAATTTGAACGACGTGAAATTTAAGAAGAAAACAAAAATATTTGAAGTTTGTGATCTTAAAATACTACTTGAATAGTATCTTATAGTTATAAGACTTTTTAAATTTATCATAAACATGTCATAACATTTATGTGACGATATGACTGTATCATGAGTACAAAGTTTTCACTCAAGAATGAGATGCATAAAGCATGGCTAAGAGGTGACTTTATTTAATAACAATATTAGTAGAATTATTTTTCATAAATGATGACATTATCCATTTATGATAGTACAAAGTTTAGCCCATTTGACTTATTAAAGAACTGGATTATGCTGAAAGAAATTAGTAGGCTTGAGCTCAAAACCAGTGCTTAATGTTGGCATAATTGGAAAATCTTCTTGTTTGGGTACATGATGAACACCAAATGTGTACCATAATACAATATCCGTGTTCTTGATTTCCCTATCTCTGCATTATCATAAAAAAATTACTCCGGAAAGTTAGAATTAAAGAGTTGTCCGAATAGGAAAAAGACGTTCTTCTAAAACAGACTAAAAAGGAAATTAAAACAAACGACCTGAAACAAGAGATTACTATATAGAATCTATTGCGCGTATTACCTGAGGCTCCATATGGCTAATGTATCATCCCCATGGCTTTGATCAGTATATAATCCTCCTGCCCATTTCTCAGACTTGTTATAAGGTGTCACCCACACATTGTACTTGGTAAAACCTCCGCGGATTTGTGGGTAATCGTTGTCTTTTAACAATGGACTTGTTGCAGATCCTCCCGGGATCAGACAATAGCCTATTTCATTCCCAACCTCAGTCTTCTTGTTGGGGTTCACCACTACCATTTCAAGGGCACCTCGTGATGAACCTAGCTGAATCCTTGCATCTGATTCTGTTTCAGCTGTTTCACTAACAACTGTCCAATAACTCTTTCTTGGTGAACTTTTATTGATCACGCGTCTAGTTTTTAAGTTATTTTTCACAAAGGAATTTTCATGACCGTCTACGTCTAAATCAAGGTGATAGGTAAAGAAATGATCATGATATGCACCTAATGTGTTTTCTGCTATTAGTGTACCATACACGTCCTCTTTTATCTGGTCGTTGTGAGTATATATAGATCCCCTTACTTCAAGTAGACCAGTTAACCCAACCTGTACATGACAATGAATTCGGAAAAAGTTGATACTTAGTGTAAGCTACGCCTAAAACAGACGTTTTACTAGTCTTACTCATGACCGTGGTTTACTTACCGTGACTTTGATGGTGCCACTTTGTTTGAATTCATAGTCAGTAATGTAATCATAATTCCCTACAGTCGATACCATTCTCACCACCAGGCTCACCTCCGGTCTAACCTTTCGTATCTGCAGCTCCAAATTTAGAAATAAAAGAGAAGTACTAACTAATCCGAAAACAATTTATCAAAAAAGAGCACTATATTCTATACTAACTTACCACTTTTCCAGGAATTGCAAGCTCTGTATGGCGCCACATGATATCTCCAGCATAACGTTCGAATATACAAATTACATTAGGCATTTTTCCTGGAGTACCATCTTGTGAAATGAAGTAGCCATCAATAAACTTCGCGTTCTCTGGACAATCCTTTGATGGTTCAAGCTCTACCGCACATAGACCAAATCCATATTCACCTGCATCGAAATAAGTCCTATAGTACCATTCCTCAGTCAAATCCATGTATGGCACAAAAACTTCAGACACAAATCCTCTGTACAAGACACTTCTAAATTCCTCCTTGTCAGCATCGAAGATCGATGCTAGTGATATGATCATTCCTGCTCTCATGTCATATGCTACGTGGAACTTCCAGTCACCCCACCTAAAGTAAGTAAAAAAACATGTCATTCTTCAGCAAAGTAATCTCAAAGTTCCGTCAAACGAATAATAATTTTTACCTCACTGTGTTTCCATTGTCTAGAGTAAAACTTGGTCCATCAGGCTGCACTATTTTTATTGAATTGGATTCATGAGATGATCTTCGCCACTTTGATCCCATGTAATCTGTCCCATTAGCTTTAGGGACAGGAACAATCAAACGATCAATATAACTCGCGATTATCATTTGATCAAGAAGAACAGTAACTGTAATTCCTTCAATAGGTCTCATATAAAGATTAACTGTTCCATCTAAGTAATAACACATGACTTTAACCATTCTGTTTGTACTCTTCCTTTTCTCTCCATACCATCCAACCGCGAAGCCTTGGCACACGACTTCTTTTAGCTTTAGCCTTCTCTTTTTAATGGATGATATAAATGGTGGATACGATAATGGTAACTCATCGGCAGCTGTTTGCTCTTGTAATGTAAGCATGGGGTAGCCATGTCCATTATAGATTTTATCTGATAAAATTGAAACACTCGATATGTCTACGATGATTTCATGTGTTTTTTGATCAATTCGAGTAATAACAATAGCTTCGCGAGGTAGAGCAGGATGATGAGTGGATGATAGCCATGAAAGGACTAATTGTTTGTTTGGTTCATTTAAGCCAACATAATGAAAGGTTACATTGAGGGGAAAATAGGAATTTTTGACTATGTTTGTTACTTGAGTGAGTTCAAATAGAGTGAGAGACTCCAATGGGTGGTTGTATTCAAGAGGGGAGGATGAAATAACAAAGAAGAAATAGAAGAAGAAGTGGGAAATCTTGAAGAACAAAGGCATTGTTAGTTGAGAATTTATGATCTCAAAATTTGTTGATCCATGAAAGACATAATGCTTACCCTTTATATGGTTTAGGAATAATACATTACCCTTAACTTGGTTTAGCTGTCAGTAATGACCTTTAACTTTGGGTGTGCTCAAGTAGGCACTTAAGCTAGTATAAAATTAAACAAATAGACAAATTCATTCTATATGGGATCCTACATGACAATTTTGTGTACAAAGTGGTGTCCTACGTGTATTATATATGCCTTGTAGGATACTGTGTCTACTTGTTCAATTTTAAGTTGAAGGTATTATAGTAATTTAACATTCAAGTTAGGAGTTCATCCTTTTAAGGTAGTATATATATATATATATAGAGAGAGAGAGAGAGAGAGAGAGAGATAGATAAATAGATAGATATTATCACGTATTTTTACCTATTGCTTCTTAACCTTTCACATTCTTTATTAAGAAAAGTTTAAATGTTTCTAAATTAATACGTTTCTATTCTTTGTTAATGGTTAATACAAGAAAAAATTGGAGAGTCCCTACTATAGTAACTACTGCTACTTGTAACCTTTCTTGATTCTTCTAAGGGTCTTCTTCTAATTACTTTTAGTTGTTTTTATCTCCTATATTTTTGTCTAGCTGGTCCCCTTCAGAATAATAAACATGTGACTTGGTTTGTTCAGTATTCTTTAGTTGTTCTTTCTTTGTCCAAAACAATATATTTCAAAATATTTTCAATTTTTTAAAAATATAATTAAAAAAAGTTTTTAAAAACTTAATTAATGAGATATTTTTATGATTTACTAGCTCTGGAATAATCAAGGAACACACATTTGAGAATACGAGGGGCTATTATCTATCACATGATAAATTTGGGTGTTCATGGACAATGACATGAAAGAGCAAGAAAAACTAGCTGCTACTAGCTAAAGAATGAATAGTAAATAGGTCATCAAATTGAGTATCTTATACTTTCCTGGCACATGTACAAACACAATAGAGAAAGTGACAATTGACTAATTTATAAGAAATCATCCAATAATATTGAGGAACTAATTATATCAAAAACAAATATTATGATTAAAAATATGTAGAAGATAAAGGTTATTAAAGAGTAAGAATTTTACAATATTTCAAGCTCTTAATATATGTGACACACGAATAAGTTATCTAGTATATAACAAAGAAGAAATAGAAGAAGAAGAGGGAAATCTTGAAGAACAAAGACATTGTTAGTTGAGAAGTTATGAATCTCAAAATTTGTTGATCCATGAAAGACATAATGCTTACCCTTTATATGGTTTAGGCATAATACATGACCCTTAACTTGGTTCTGTCAGTTATGACCTTTAACTTTGGGTGTGCTCAAGTAGGCACTTAAGCTAGTATAAAATTAAACAAATAGACACATTTATTCTATATGGGATCCTACATGACAATTTTGTGTACAAAGTGGTGTCCTACACGTATTATATATGCCTTGTAGGATACTGTGTCTACTTGTTCAATTTTAAGTTGAGGGTATTATAGTAATTTAACATTCAAGTTAGGAGTTCATCCTTTTAAGGTAGTGTGTATGTGTGTGTGTATATATATAGAGAGAGAGAGATAAATAGATAGATATTATCACGTATTTTTACCTATTGCTTCTTAACTTTTCACATTCTTTATTCAGAAAAGTTTGAATGTTTCTATATTTATACTTTTCTATTCTTTGTTAATGGTTAATACAAGAAAAAATTGGAGAGTCCCTACTATTATAACTACTGCTACTTGTAACCTTTCTTGATTCTTCTAAGAGTCTTCTTCTAATTACTTTTAGTTGTTTTTATCTCCTATATTTTTGTCTAGCTGGTCCCCTTCAGAATAACAAACATGTGGCTTGGTTTGTTCAGTATTCTTTAGTTGTTCTTTCTTTGTCCAAACCAATATATTTCAAAATATTTTCAATTTTTTAAAAATATAACTAAAAAAAGTTTTTAAAAACTTAATTAATGAGATATTTTTATGATTTACTAGCTCTGGAATAATCAAGGAACACATATTTGAGAATATGAGGGGCTATTATCTTTCACATGATAAATTTGGGTGTTCATGGACAATGACATGAAAGAGCAAGAAAAAATAGTTGCTACTAGCTAAAGAATGAATAGTAAATAGGTCATCAAATTGAGTATCTTATACTTTACTTGCACATGTACAAACACAATAGAGAAAGTGACAATTGACTAATTTATAAGAAATCATCCAATAATATTGAGGAACTAATTATATCAAAAACAAATATTATGATTAAAAATATGTAGAAGATAAAGGTTATTAAAGAGTAAGAATTTTACAATATTTCAAGTTCTTAATATATGTGACACACGAATAAGTTATCTAGTGTATATATATATATATATATGCTTTATAGTTGTTGATTTGGTATAAACAATTTAGAACATATATCAATTAATGGATGGACTGCAAATATACATTTATATATGTTTTATAGTTGTTGATTTGGTATAAACAATTTAGAACATATGTCAATTAATGGATGGACTGCAAATATACATTTTCTGAGATCTATAAAAAATTCTTTAATTCTCATGTCATATATTTGTTGATTTGATTTAAACAATTTAGAACATATGCCAATTAATGGATGGACAGCAAATATATATTCTCTGAGATGCCTTCATCTGTAAAAATTTCTTTAATTGTCATTGCATGTCTTAGATTTGTATGTCTTATATTTTACTCTTATATTAGAAATGGCTTGTTTCAACATGTCTGTTTTACAGATTTAGGAGGTATTTTAGTCTTTTCAATTCTCGATTATTACTACGTGTCTTCTTGCTGTGTTTTCAATAATTATCCGAGATGACTTCATCAATAAAGGGTTATTTAAGAGAAAATTTTAGAAATAACAACGATAATAAATATAATAAGGTTTTATAGTTATAGTTTTGATAATTGTGCTTCATAACTATAGTTTCGTTTGCTATGAAATGTACAAATAGGGTAAGTATATATACAAATTTTATATTTACACATTTAGGATTTTTTAGAATTTTGTTTGTACACTTTGCTTGTTGTCACGACCCAGGGGTACCCCTAGACGTAACACGGCGTACTTGACCCCGAAGGGATCTCATACAAGCCCTTAGCATATTCATAACATAAGACATGGTAATGATGCTGAAAAATTTAAAACTTTTACAATAGAAGTCTTTCCATAAAAAAAAAAAATCACAAGAGTTTAGACCTTGTCTCACACACCATCTAAAACAATAGAGTACAATCTTAGGGACATAGCCCTTTTCATCAATAGTCTTGAAAATAGAAAATAAAAAAGAAAGCTAGAAATGGATAATCCGTCCTCGAACTTGAGGACTCACCAAGCTTAGGGAATAGTCAACCCAAGCTTCACTTGAAAGGAAAAATGCGTCTCAACGACCAGAACCTACACTTATAAGAAAATGTAGAGAATATGGGTTTGCACAATTAATTGTACTAAGTATGGAGCCATGCATAAAAATCCATAAAGCATGCATAAAAGGGACATTTAGTTGAAATCATGCCTTTTTCAAATTTAAAAGTCATCATGCACATTTAGAGTAATTGCAAGGTCAAATCATACCATAAGCAACCCTGGGTTACCATAATCAGGCATAACTTATCTTGACCTCATCCATAGTCAACACTCATAGTCAAAGAGACATTCATGTTCATAGTCCACAATAAAGGAATTCACTTTTACATTAATTCATATCATGCATACATAGATTCATACATTATCATGTCATAAGTAAACCACATCATAACCTCTCGATAAGTCTACTTTTGCAATGTACAGGTGAAGTCCCATACTCCCACTCACACTAAGCAAGCTTACTAAGAAGTCATGGATATAGCTCATATTCATGTTCATGTTCTTATTCATGGCTCATGTTCATGGTTCATAGTCATGGTACACATTCATGTAAAGCATACATTAACTCATAAAGCATCATGTCATCAAGCACATACCACAATCACTCTCAAGGCTTACTTGTGCAATGCATAAGTGAAGTCCCATACCCCCACTCACACTAAGTAAAACCCCTTAAGTAATCATAGCACATGACTCATGTTCTGGTCCATAGTTCATATTCTTGTTCTTGTCATATCATGGATCATGTTCTTGTCATGTAGGGAAATATAGTCTTAACCGACATAGACCATGTGAGCTACATGGAATTCTATGTCATGAACCCATACCGAAAAGAGGTGTTCTACTTTCCTAAGGTAGAACTTACGTGTTTAGCTTATAGGTGGATCCACTAGCTAAGGACCTATGTGGGCACATAGTTATGGGATAGGGGGATTGCTACTAGAAACTCGGACTAACTGAGGTATAAGGTTTCTATCTCATGCTCCTATCCACTCGGTGCTAAGCTTAATTCCCTTTAATAATCATGTTAAGTCTTTATTTTATATTAATGTTCATGGAAGAATGCCTAGCACTCAAGCCATCATAGTATCCTGATAGCTCGTGGATTCTTTAGGTGAGAATGGCCTTTCACCCGTAGAATCCTTAGTATGTGAGTAAAACTTTCACATCATGTTCATAGTGTTTCATGAGAATGACCTTTCAATCAACACAACATTATTATCATAATCATAGTCCTTTAATGCATAGTCATGTGTAAGGGTCTAGGGGAGAAGGATCTTGCATCAATACCGCCAATACACAATAGTCATAGGATCATCATTACATAGGTGAATCATGAGTTCATATAAAATCTTCATCAACATATACAAACCCTAGCAATTTGCCCTTCAAGGCTATAAATCACATTCAACCCTAACTTTTTGAAATCACTACATTACATAGGGGAAACCATGATTCAATAACATAATCCATGTAAACATAATCAATTGTCAAGCTTCCGTGATCAATCAAGTCATACCTTAGTTCACAATTTAGAAAGAAAGGGGAATCATGGGTGTCACGCCCTGAGACTACCCCCGAGACGCGGACACGGGACCTAGGACCATAAGTGATTCCAAGCTAACCTTGCTGGCCTAATCATGAGCATACTAAAGATAATAAACTGATGCGGAAGCTAAATCATAAATAAAAATGAAAAGATGGGGAATACCTATATACTATAACTGAGATAAATGATAATTGATGAGTTTAATACAAAGATGATATTAACTCAATTTTAAGCTGAATCTAACTATGTTTGAAAATAGCCTCTAACTGACTAGAAATGATGGGACAGGTCCTAGCTAAGTCTAGCAAAACTGAAACTAAGAACTAAAAATACTGAAAAGAAACTCATGACTATTGTCCTCGGAGAATAAGGACTCACCACTGATTCTGCTGAACTGGAGATCAGGAACCGATCTAAGCGTGATCTGGATACTAAGAACCTGAACCTACATCATGAGAAGATGTAGCGCAGAGTATGCGTCAGTACTTGAAAGGTATTGAGCATACAAGATAGAATACAACTGAAATAACATATAACTGAATAAAGCAAATAAGCAATGATATAATCTGAACATGATATAGATACTGAATGTTGAGATAACTGAATGCAGTGATCAATTTATAACATGCTGAAACTGAATACTGGATATACTGATAAATGGTCAATGTAATAGAATCTGACTGAACTGTGGAAGCTACTAATAACTGATAATAAAACGACATGAGCTAAATGTGGAGTCCGATGTATACGCCTCATCGAGAGGATCCAATATGCCCGGCCAAAGGTATAGAGGCATGCTGGCGTGATCACTGAAATGATGCCCACAGAGAGGACTTACAACCTATGTGGCTAGTAGTTCTGGGACTATTTGGGTACGCTGAACCCTAGTCCAACTTGGTATTATGCTACTCCCAATAGATTAAATGATTAACACATTATGACTAAATTTATGTAAGTTATTGGATAGCTCGAAATGAACATACAAACTAAGTATGCAACAATTAAATTGATATTGATGCATTAATAACTGAGGCATGTATAACTAAATAACTGAAATATCTGACCTAGCATGTGTAATTCAAGAACTAAAGAAATACATAGCTAAGCTTCTGAAATTCATGAAATAAACTGAGCATAACATGATAATTTGATTTGGAACATTTAAAATCTAATTCATGATGATCTGTCGAAATTCTAGAAACCCTAGGTCTGTTCATAATCATGGAATCAAGAATCTGTCACGCCCCGAGACGCGGACACAGAACCTAGGACCACAAGTGATCCCAAGCTAACCCTGCTGGCATGATCATGAGCATACTAAAGAAAATAAACTGATTCGGAAGCTAAATCATAAATAAATCTGAAAAGATGGGGAATACCCATATACTATAACTGAGATATATCAAATCTGATGAGTTTAATACAAAGAAGATATTAACTCAATACTAAGCTGAATCTATCTATGTCTGAAATAAGCCTCTAAACTGACTAGAAATNAAACATTTTTCGAAATATAAGTTGGAAAAGGCCCAAAATGATACCCTAACACATCAAAAATGACTTATATTTGTTATCCCCCATGCACACACTTAAGTTATGAGCACTTTAGCATTTATCAATAACGCGCATTTAAGTATAAAAATAAATGCTTACAAGTTACAACTAATTAAATGATTTGATCATTTTATAAGCTTACTCAAACACCCTCTGATCGTACATACCCCGTTGAAGACCATAAAGCCAAGGTCAAGATCGATGTCATTGACAGTAACGGTCTTAGCATGGCCGCCTAGATAATGTTCCTTCTCATAAACCACAACTTTGACACCAGATTTTGCCAATTCATATGCAGTAACTAGTCCATTTATCCCTGCTCCAACCACTGCTATTTTCATGTTTTTAAAATATAAGCTCCAAAGTTACAAACAGTTAAGAGTTTGATGAAACATTGGTGTATTGAGTCACAAATTTATAATGGATAAGAAATAGTGTGATAGAGTACTAGCACTAACTATAATGTCACCTACCAATATCAACTTGTCCAAGTTCATAATTAAAACATTTTTTTTAAAACCCAAGGATAACCCACAACCGCTACAACCTCTGCAACAGCCTCTGCCTTTCGGGTGAGCACTTTGTATGCACTGGATAAACCCCTCACTGTGTAATAGCCTGCAAACCACACAGGAGATGTAAACCGAACTAGGCAAGCCCTATGCGACAGACTCAACTTAGAAGACATTGAAGGGGGATCGATCTCGGGTCGGATAACCACCCTCCAAACCAACTGAGTCATCCCGAAGGACTCATAATTAAAATGTAATGACCCAGAAGGTCATTTTTGGTAATTTCAAAGTATTCGTTGACTTTAGTTAATTAGTTGATGGGTAATTGTGTATAATTCACTTAATCGATAGTTAATGGGCTAAAGTGATCATTTATTTAAGACCCTATACCATTTGTACCATATAATTAAACTAGTAAAATTATCCGCGCTTCGTGCGGAAATTTAATATCACGGAATTTATAAAATAATACTTAAAACCTATCAGGCATTAAAACTAAAACATTATGTTATCTTACATACAAGATTACGTAGTAACAAACATTGATAATGTAAAGGAAAATGAAAATTATTACACCTTATCATATATCTTTAATAAAATAAGTATAAATTAATGACTGTAAAAATACATATCAGGATTTGTAACATAAGCAATAGTGTCAGTGAGCCACTCAACGGGAGCAACGTACACAAATATTTAATTGTGAAGAAGAAGAATAGGTTCAAAATTTTCGTTGTTTTAAAATGAGAGGAAATCCCTTTATTTATAGACAACAAAGGATAGTGTGAATAAATGTTTATTGTGCCTTATCAGAAATGTTACAACTATTTGAAAAAGTTGCAATCCTTAGAAAAAGTCACAACCTTTCATAAAAGTCACAATTTTTCATAAAAGTCACAACTCTTCATAAAAGTCACAACTCTTCATAAAAGTTACAACTTTTCATAAAAGTCCCAACTTTTCATAAAAGTCGCAACTCTTCATTAAAGTAGCAACTTTTCATAAAAGTCACAACTTTTCATGAAAGGAAAATGCTAGTTTTGAAAATAAATAAATTAAAAGGAAATTCTGATTTGTGATGGCGTCACGTAGGCGGGGCCTAAGATTCTCTTTTATATATATATATATATGATAAAATTAAATTAGTGAAATTTACCACTTTGAATTATACCTAATTATTTTATTTAGAAACAAAAAGGAGATAGGGGAACAACAAAGGAGACGAGTAAGAAACAATCTGATGTGATATTTATATACTTAATGCTTGAAAATTGTTCACTGTTAATATTATTACTCCCTCTGTCCCATTTTATGTGGCACTATTTCCTTTTTGGTCAGTCCCAAAAAGAATGTCACATTTCCTTATATGATAAGTTTATAAAGGTACAATTCCTCTTTTATCTTTATTGGTCCCACTTAATCTTAAAATAATACTCCAATACATTTACGAGGAGAGAAAAAAAAAAGTCTACTTTTTAAAGGGCAATTTGGTAAACATTTCAAAGTCTTCATTTATTTCTTAAATTTCGTGCCCGATCAAATATTGCCACATAAAATGGGACGGAGAGAGTATTATTTAATGAAAGTTGATAGGTATTTGGAAATTTAGGAAATCATTAGAATCATGAAAAAGGGCAAGATTTTGACAGTGGGGTCATGATGTCGCCGCCACTGATTTGTTTTTGTAAAAGTGGCTTCGAAATACTAAAGGTTATTCTGCATATTTGGAATTAGCAAGTATGTTTGTTTGGTACAGTTGAATATTTTTAATAGTTTTTAGAACTTATAAATATAAATCACATTTCATGTTTTTTTCAAATAAATAACAAAAATGAGATATATTTTATAAAAAACTATGGCCTAACAAATTTTGAAACTTCAACTCAAATTGCACCTAAATCTGATTTTAAGAAATATTTGAAAATCTATGATCAAACGCTAACTAAATTTATAACTTCAGAATCTCTAAAGGGCAACTTGAGTTCTAAATTAGTAACACCTTGTGATAGTTAAGATCGTATTAGTAAGATTTTCAACATATCCTACATTAGGAAGATTTAGAAAAATATCATATTTTTAAGATTTATCATAATGCAAATATTAATGATTATTTTTCTGAATCGAATTCACTGTAACATATAATCATGCAACAATAATTTTATCGTTACTCTAGATTGTCTAACCGAACAAAAGAGAGAAAAAGATAATTATCAGAGGAGTTGATATATTTAAGATTCTATACCATTTGTACCATATAATTAAATTAAATTATTGAAATTTATCACTTTTTCACTTTGAATTATACCTAATTATTTTATTTAGAAACAAAAAGGAGATAGGGAACAACGAAGGAGACGGGTATGAAACAATCTGAAACTTGTGATATTTATATACTTAATGCTTGAAAAATGTTCACTGTTAATATTAGTATTATTTAATGAAAGTTGATAGGTATTTGGAAATTTAGGAAATCATAGAATCATGAAAAAGGGCAAGATTTTGACAGTGGGGTCATGATTCGCCGCCACTGATTTGTTTTTGTAAAAGTGGCTTCGAAATTAATACTAATATTAGTCAGTTATTATATTATAAATTCAGTTTTTAATATATTGAGATATGTAATTAATTATTAGGTGTATGATATTATGTGAATACCATTTGAATTAGGATATTGGGAAAACTGAATTTAACCCTAGACTTGAAACTTGGATAATATGATAGTTGAATGTTAATTGGCATCAAGATTTACAAACTTGATTATATTGGGTGAATTTTTGGGTCAAGGCTAAACACATAGTAATATGAGTGTTGTTAGTTTTGAAGTCTTATTGTGGTTATTGATTTGAATAGATTGTATTGATTTGAAAGTACAACGAAAGAGGAAGGCTCAAGTACCGGAGTGATTGCTTGATTGTTTGAGGTAAGTGAATTTCTAAACCCTTGTTAAGTGTATGAAATTCGTGTATTTCCTTGTAATATGTGTTTGGGGGTAATGAGACTTGGTGATGGGTTGACTTGCCCACTTTGATTAATTCTAATGATGAAAAAGGGGTAATAAAAGGCAATGTGATTAATTGTTTGTGTGTGATGTGTTGAGAATGGTTTGAAAGGCTTGTTGAATCATTGTTAATGTTGTATCATGATTGTGTTGTTGTGAATTGTGCAATATTATGAAAATGGTCATATCCGCATTATTTGTGTGAACATGTCATTTGCATGGTTTTGAGACATGGTTGTGACAAGTGTTGTGTGAATTGAGAAAGAATAAGAAACTAAAGAGGATGTATCATTTCGAGGGACGTATTGCGCGCCGTGATAGATACTATATTTCGAGGGACGTATCGCGCACCGCGATGGATACATGGACAGTTATGTCCCCCATGGGTCCCGGACTAAGAGATAGCGGGTGTGTGTCACTAGGTCAGACATGCATCACTATACTTGACATTGCATTCCATTGCATCACATATTTATCATTAGTGAACTTGATATTGTGTTTTTGGTGATCTTGTGAGTGCCTTTCTGTGGAACTTTGATTGATGAATATTGAGCTTGTTGTTGAGGATATGTAATTATTAGAGTGTTGTTGTTGAGCTGTGTGTTATGTGAATTATGAACTATTAGGTTGAGCTGGTTTAAAACAGGTTGTAGTTGTGGAGGTTGTAATTGATGAATATTGAGCTTGTTGTTGAGTATATGCGATTGTTAGAATGTAGCTGTTGAGATATGTGCTTGTAAATTATGAACTGTTAGGTTGTGCTGATTTTATGCAGGTTGTAGTTGTGGAGGTTCGATTAGGGTGTAAGCAGTACCAGTATTCTATCCCCTTAACTTGTGTTTAGAGATTTACTTGTTGAGTACCGTGTGGTTTGGTACTCACCCCTTACTACTACATTTTTTTGTAGGTTACTAGCCCAGACCTTTGTGATATTTTCTCTTCTCCTTGTCTGAGGCTTATTGTGGAGGTTTGTGAG
>NW_026031438.1:63460-73676 GCF_019186545.1 Solanum stenotomum
TATAAATCATGATAATTGACAACATAAAATATTTCAAAAATAAATACATTTAAAAAAATTTGATTGATTCTTGAAATTAATCTATCGTTAAAAATTATGTATAAAATACAATAAATCGTGATAATTGACAACTTAAAATATTTATTAAAAAAACAGAAAAAAAATTGACTGATTCTTAAAATTAAATCGTGATAATTGACAACATAAAATTGTTCAAAAATGTTGTATGTGGGTAGTCTTATTGTGCCTTGAATAGCATCAAAGAAAGTACAAGTTTGTGATAAAAAAACTTATTCCTTTATCCACGCAAACAATCGCTTCAAAAACTTCATTATTAGCCCCAAAACATACTATTTATGTTATTGGGCTCGTGCATAGCACGGGCAACAAAATCTAGTTGATTTTAATAAAATGATCCTAGGATAAAAAAATTGCTTTAATATATATATATATCAAAGGAGAAACATATAGAAGTTGATGTGATACCTCTCTATGATCTCCATTGCGATTTATTTTTTTCCCTCCTTTTTTGGTCCTTTTTCATATTTAAAATAATTATTTTATTGTGAAAGTATCAATTTATTTTTTTCCCTCCTTTTTTGGTCCTTTTTCATATTTAAAATAATTATTTTATTGTGAAAGTATCATTTAATTTATTATAAATACATATTATATTAATGAAGGAACATTTATATAAAACAAAGACTCTTTCACATGTCAATTTATAAGAAATATATTTTTATTTTATCTATTATATATAAAAAAAAAAGGACAATTACTATTCCTCCATTTATTTTATTCTTTAATGTACAAAATTGAAGAGATTGATGTGACACCTCTTTATGACCACTATTAATATTTATCTTTTTTGTCATTTATTTGACATTTTATAATATTTTTCTGATTAAAATTAAATATATTCATGGAAGTATAAAAGATTATTTATTGGAATTAAATGCTCAATTTTTAAATTATACGTTTTCCCAAAACTTTTAGACTTTTCATACATCTTCTGTTCATTTCTGCAGGGAAATTGTAACAATTGAATTACAAGTTAAATGTTAGTAATAATAATAATGATTGCAATTAAAATAATTAAAAGCTATATAATGAAAACCAACAGTTACTAATAATAGAGAGGTGTAAGGTAATGAAAAGTCATGAGGCAACTTAGAATTACGCCTATAAATTTATGAGAATGGCAAAGATTCAATGAAATGACTACAAAGTTTTCTTCCCACTTGATGAGGTATGTTGAGTGACTAGCAAATTTCTCTTGTTACTTTTTTCTTTTACCTTATTATTTATTTTCGAAGTATATCATAGTTTTATTTTTATGTAGAAGCAAATAGTGTTTTGATTATATATATTTAGATTGCTTTGAATAGTGATATAATTTCTTGACAATTCTCATATGTCTACCCTTTAGAATATTAAATTTGATTATATGAGATTTTGTGGCATGTTATATAACAATTATTTCGCTATTGATTTGATGAGTTTTTTTTTTATGATGTTCAACATGTTTAGGCACTCATTAATGGACAACTAAATTGTAGGGGTGAACACTTTATACTTAACCTGTCATACTTCAAAAGGTATGATACTTCATAGTAATTTTTTCCATTTCTGTAAAAGCTAAATTTTTAATTAATTAAAATATTTCATTAGCCTTTCTTTCTATTACTTTTGTCAAACATTCTAAATATTGAGGATTTGCTCTAGAATTTTATTTACTTATTAATATTTTATTTTTTTTACAATTTTTTTTATTTCTCTATTATTATTGTAAAATAATAAATATGTCAATTAACCATTCATTAATATTCTTTAATAATTTAAAACTTGATAGTCTTTATTTACATTACTCCCATAATTTTTTATTATCATAACCCCAAAAATAATTAATAGTCATTATATTATTTCGGTATTCATATTGTAGTTTTATAAATAAAGACATGGTAAAATATTGTAGAAATTATTACATTATAAGTCTCTCAAGATATTATGTTTTTGATAAGTAATTCTTATATTCATGATTTAGTTTGACTTAAATAGTAAAATGAAGGCTATTGAATGATGATAGACCTGTGGGAATGAATGTTGACAAGAGTTAGGAAAATTGTAGATTGATTTCAGATTTTTTTTCTTCAATTTTTTAAATAATTAAGATCATAATAATGATGTACATTATTTATTATTTATCTTAGGTTCTATCCATAATTTTCTTTGTTTTATATTTTATACAATTTTTTTTTATTGTTGTAAGTTTATAAAAAAAAAAATTTGGTTCAAATAAACAACTTATGACATTGTTTGGAGTCATGGGACTACTAATCAAACGTTTATCTTTATGAAATCAATTATACGTCTGAATATATATATATTATAAAATTTCTTCTATTTATATTATATTTTAATAAAATTATTGACATCTTATCATCTTTTTTAATCGCGCGAAGCGCGGATAAGTTCACTAGTTAAATAATAAAAATAAATAAATTCATGTTCATTGATTGAAAACTTGACTTAAAAAAACCAATAAATAATGATAGAATAGTAAACTTACTTAGTTTCTTAATGAACGTGAAATCTAAAATAGTGACATATAAATAGGAACGGAGGGAGTATATCGTAATTCTCTATTTGTATCATACAAATACAAAATTAAGATATACTCCCTATGTTTCTTTTTATAAGTCATCGTTACTATAAATAGTTGGTCCATAATATTTGTCATTTCATAAAAATAATGCATAAATTATAATATTCTTCCTATTTTACCCTTCTGAGTTATTATCTTTGAAAATATATATTTGATCAACCTAGAAAAACAAAGTGAATAATTCATGTTCATTTGTCAAATTAATTAATCCAAAATAAATTAGTTCAAATTCATTGATTGAAAAGTTGACTTCAAAAAAAATTTAATAAGGGTAGAATAGTAAACTTACTTAATTTATTAATGCACATAAAATAAAAAATAGTGACATATAAATAAAAACAAAGAGAGTGTCGTATTATATTGTATTAATGAATATAAAATTTGAATAAATTATATTATTTTTAACAGGCCGTAGGAAAAGGAGTCTTTTTCCCGATCAATGAAATGAAAAGGAGTGAGTAGAAAAGAAACTCAAAATTATTTTAAAGGTACTATGAATTATAATAATTAATAATTTAAATATTTTTAAAACATATATAAAATTTGTTGGGCTCTCAAAATTTTATGTATGCCACATAAATTGGGACAGAGAAAATAACACATATTCTTTAAAATAACGTAAAAATATTATAAATTACCATAATTAACAACTTCAAATATTTTTAAGAATATATATATATATATATAAATTGATTGATTTTCAAAATTCTATCTGTGCCACATAAATTGAAACGAAAAAATAATTTATATTGGGCCCGTGCTGGCACGGGCTCGTGTATCTAGTTATTTTATAAATTTTTAAATTGTTAAATCACGAAAAAGATATGCATCAAAATACTTTTTACTATTAGATTTACTTAAATAGTGAATATTCTTTATAAAATTTCATGAAAAACTTTAATGTTATGAGACAAAAAAATTTAATTCAATATTGACGACGTGATTAAAATTAAATGAGAGATAGGATTAAGGAATAGTAAGAAAAATGAAAAAAGTTAGCAAACTAAAGCGATTAATTATAATTAGGAATTACCAACACTTTACAAAAATATTATTAATTTATTATTATGTAATTTAGGGGGTGACAACAAGTAAGTATACAAAAGGTCGCTGCTAAAAATATTTCCAAGTATTAGAAACGACTTTGTACGGATAAACATAGTTGTTTACAAAAATACTCTTCACAATTCTGGTGAAAAAGATTTAATTTTTTTTTGAAGTCTTTAACAATGCTAATGCATGCATTAAAATCTCTGGCATTACTCAAGGATATTGCTGGAGTTGTAGAGACCTTCAAATTTCCATAGGCATTTTGATACATTCTACGTATCTTAAGTTAAGAACACAATATTATAATGTCTTCTTTACTTTTTTAAACAACACTATTCAGACATGATTAAAATAACCCTATTAATCATACATGATTAAATTTTTTTTTTTTTAATGTATATATAGTAGATGTGGAATTCCCTTTGACTTCTTTGTATATTTATTTCTTCATATTTTGAACCTGTGTAAGATAGAACTGCAATAATATCTTTTTTAGTCTGGTTAGGTTTGCCTCTTCTGTTACACTCCAAAACCATATTGTTGCTTCTTTCCTTAGTATATAACTGAATAATATCAAATTTCAACCAGCCCAATTTTTTCTTTTTCATATCTCAATACAATAACAGTAAATTCCTTGAATAACTTTTATTAGGTAATCGAGAAAAGTTTCCACAATCCAGTACAAGAAAGTAATCACATAATTCAGCATGAACCAATGAGACATGATATGTCTTTGTTAGGTCTTTCATGCTGTTTTAAGGAACGACTTATTTGTGATGACAAAGTTACCACATAATATTCCAAATAAAGAAACTCTAATAAGCTGAAGGCACAGTAACATTGTAAGGATCATCATATGTTGCAACATTGCCTGGCATTGAAAATACAATCTACAAAGGTAAGAAGCACCACTTGATCAGTTGTTTTACTTCTCAGATTTGGTGAAACAGTTTGAAGTTATGTACCTGAAGACCTGCTTGCTGAACTCTTAACTTTGCATACTTCAGTTGCTGCTCGGAGAGAGTTATACCAGTATATTTACATCCCGTTTGCTTAACAACTTCCACAGCTAAACTTCCCCAACCACATCCGATCTCTAAGATGTGATGTTCCTTCTTAACTTTTGCCTAAAAAGATCAGAATCAGAATCAAGTGAGCCTCGAACTTTATGTAGAAATGAGGGAGTATCTACTCTGTTGACAGCTTACCTTTTCGATGAGAAGAGAAATCTTCCTCTCCTGTGCAACTTTCAGGTCTTCCTCGTGACTCTAAACAATCACAGAAGGAAAAAAGATTACCTTCATGAATGCGATTAAAAAACAGAAAATGAATCTTTGAGTTCTTACCGTAAATATTGCACATGAATATGTCATTGTCTTGTCTAGAAACAGCGAGAAGAGCTCATTACTCTGAAAAAAGCGATAAATATACTTATCAGCCTATGTAAGATGACAACGTTACAAGAAAACAGCAGAAAGTGACTAACTGTACAAGTTATTTACCAGGTCATAGTGACGAGAGATGTTCCTACGAGCCTGAGTCAGGGTGCTCTGATTTGAAACACATCGGATGAAGTACTTTGCAGATGACACTGCAGCTGTAAAAAGAAGTGGTGTCCACCATCCTCTGTAGATACAGGTAACCAAAAAAACTTTTAACGTGTCAACGGAAGTTGTAATGTCCTGATTACAGTTTCTGTTAACTATTTACCTTTTCTTACTAGACCTTGTGACAGATGCTTTCAAATCTCTGTTGTTAACAAAAATCAGTAAAAGAATTCAGGATGCCAAGTACCAAAAAAAAAATCTATTGACATAGAAATAGAGTCATTTTCTCACCATGAAAAGATTAAGAAGACCATCGTTCTTATCAACAAAAGAGAAGTCTCCATGAATAAAAGCATCAGCAAGACCTAAGTCACCTTGAGTTGCAACCTGTAAGTGATTAGTTTATGTCAAAGAATTTATCCTTCCTTTACATTTTTCTTCTTTAGTTGCTCGATGAATAAGAGAGATGGAAAAAAAAAACTAACACTAGTTACCTTCCAGTAAAATTGTGGACTATGAACTCTAAGAGAAACTTTGAGAGAGCATTTTTTCTCTATTCCTTCAAATGTGAACATTGTACCTCCTTCTTCTAACATGCTGATCACAGAAAAATATTAGTCTAAAAACAACGTATGCATGATTCGTTTATGTAGTTTAAGTATATAAGAGCATACTTTCTCATTGAAGTAGTTTTGCCGAAACTGGATGTATAGAAATACCATGTTGTTAAGCATTTTGGACTATACAAAATGAAACTGTTATAACTCACATTAAGCATCCTGTAGCGATGAAACTCTTGAGAAATCTAGTAACGAGGAAGCGTGCTCCTGTTTCTTCCCAGGTAGGTACCATCTGTTTCGGATTTTTCAGGATACTAAAGTTTTTCTTAAGTAGTCCTTGTGCAGCAATAGTACCTGCCTGAGAAGCAGCATAAAAAACAGATTGTTGTCGGTGGTGGAGCCAGGTAGAGCCTCCATTCAACGAAATACAACACTACTCATTCATGATTAAATTTATTTTTTTATGTATATATTATATAATAGATGTGGAACTCCCTTTGACTTCTTTGTATGGTTATTTCTTCATATTTTGAACCCCGTGTATGATAAAACTGAAATAATATCTTTTTTAGTCTGGTTAGGTTTGCCTCTTCTGTTCCACTCCAAAACCATATTGTTCCTTCTTTCCTTAGTAATTGAATAGTATCAAATTTCGACCATCCCTAATTTTTTCCTTTACCTATCTCAATACAATAACAGTAAATTCCTTGAATAACTTTTATTAGGTAATTGAAAGAAGTTAACACAATATAGTACAAGAAATTAATCACATAATTCAGTATGAAGCAATGAGACATGATATGTCTTCATTAGGNGTCAGACATGTCTCTGCTGCTATTTTGGGATCATCACTCACATTATGCATCCTGTTTGGATGAAACTTTTGAAAAATCTCGTAACGAGAAGGCGTGCGCCTGTTTCAGTCCATGTTGGTAACAATTCCATTTGAAGCAACCACACCTACCTGAGGAGGATCAAAGGTAGACAATCACCCTAGGACTAACAGAGAGAACTTCAAAAAGTCCAGAGAAAGAAGTTTTATTGTTTCATAGAGTGTGTAATGTGGACTTTTCTTTTGGCCAAGTGGAGTCCATCCTATATATAGACATAAGCCTATTTTCCAATATATAGATACAAGATCATCCTATATAGACATAAGCCTATTTTCCATATCTAGATAGAAGATCATCCTTGGAGGCTAAGTTTAAACAAGGCATAATACATAAATATGTCTTTTAACTTGGCCTCATTTCACATTTATGCCCTAAAACTTTGAGTGTGCACAGGTAGACAGTTAAACTTGTATAAAGTTGAACAGATAGACGCATAAGTCCTATGTGACATAATGCACATAGAACACCACATAGGACTCAAATTACCATGTACGATGTCACGTAGGACGTGTGTCTATTGTTCAACTTTATATAGAGAATGTCATTCTGCATTATGCTACCATTCAAATAGCAAGATCATTTTGTTCAATCCCTCCTATAAATAGGTCTGTTGCTATTCTCTTCAAACACACCAATTCAAGAGCATTTTGTTCTCTCAAGTCTCATCTTTCTCCTCCTCTTCCTTCATTGAGAGTATTTCGTAACCGAGTAAGTGTTGGAAATTACTTATATGAACCTCTTCTTTGGAGTGATCTTGTGAGGTTATTCTCTCGAGATTTTTTAGGTTAATTAGAGTATTATCTCTAATCATGTACTCTATGTTGTACAGTGAAATTGCTCATCTCTACTTGTGGACGTATTGACTACCCTATCATCCATGCTATGTAATTCCATATTTAACTTAATACTATAATGGATTATGGATAGGATCGTAGGGTACTAATCTATTGAACCTTTGGAAATTGGACTTCTTAGCATCAGGGGTGGCTCAAACCCGTTGGTGGCCTAAGGCCAAAATCAAACTAGAGGCCTTAAAAAAAAATTATAAATGTTTTTATTTTAAATATATTTTTCTAGCTTTTTGAGATGCAAAGTTGTTAATAATTTGTGTGTAGTCAATCTCTTCTAGCCACTTAATCTTTCTTGAGACATTGTCGATCTTAAATAAGATTTTATTATTTTTAATTTTGAAAAACTTCTTTCGGCTGAGGCGACTGTTACGGGAATTGTTAACATTATTCTATAAGCAATGTTAGCATTTGGAAAAGAATCAAGTCTTTTTATTTGATTGAGTATCTCAATTAGAGTATTGTCTTCTACTTTTATGATTTCCCTTAACACTTTTAATTCAAAAAATAAGTCTAAACTATCAATATCAGAGTGAGTATTATGTTTTAAGGAACATTCAAGATTAAGACAATATTTTTTAAAATTCTCATCATCTAATGATCTCAATCTTTTCCCACTAAATAGAGAACCAAAAATATTTTCATATACTTCAAATTGTTCAAATCTATTTTGAAGTGAAAAGATGGCTTGGTCTACTATGTATAAGAAGTAATCAACTCTAAATGATTCTTCAAGAGATCTTGTGATTTCATTATCAACATTCTCATCAAATTATTTTTTTCTATAAATTACACGTTTCTTACGAAATACAGGTTCTATATTCATCTCTAATGCAATTTCCTTAGCCGAAATCATAGCACTTGTAAATCCTTCTTCTCTGTATGTTTTAAAAAAAGAAACTAAACCTCTTTAATTGATCTATAGCGACATCAATATGCATATCTTTTGATTGTAAACTTTTGCTAATTGAATTTACAATAAATAATACATCATACCAAATAGTCATACCCAATAAAAATTCAAAATTTTCAAGCTCAAAAATTGCTAAACAGTTAGCTTCACTTTTAATTTTTGGATCATCACTAACTTCTTCTAATTTAAATAAAGCATCTCTTATTTGTGGAGTTTGAAACCTTATTGCTTTAACACTTTCAATACGACTTTCCCACCGTGTTTGTGTCAATGATTTAAGGGTTAAACTAGGTACACTATCTTTTAAAATTTTCTACCGCTTAGTAGACGAAGAAAATAGTGAATATATACGCTGTACCACTCCAAAGAATGATATAGCTTTCGTACAAAAATTAACCATATCACAAAGTACAAAATTTAGATTATGACAACCACATGGTGTATAAAATGATCAAGAAGTCTTTTTTGCACTCCTTGGTGTTTTCCCTTCATATTAGACCCATTATCATATCCTTGTCCTCTTAAATTATCAATATCAAGTCCAATACATTTTATTTCATCTAAAATAACTTCAAAAAGACCTTTTCCACTTGTATCATCCACTTTTAAGAATTCTAAGAAATATTCGGTTGCATTTATTGGAGTTGCCGAAATATCTACACTCCGTATTATAAAAGACATTTGGTCTTGATGACTTGTATCTGGCGTGCAATCAAGTATGATAGAGAAATACTTTGTTTTTATAACTTTTTCAATAATCTTGTTCTTAAATTCACTTGCCAATAAATTTATTAATTCATTTTGTATATTATGTCCAAGATAATGATTATGAATTTCATCATGTCTGATTCGTCGAATATGTTCTTGCATAATTGGATCAAATTCTGCAATCATTTCAATAAGACTCAAGAAGTTTCCGTTATTTTCTTGATAGATTTTTTCATTTTTCCCCCTAAACGCCAAATTATTTCTTCCAAGAGTTTTTATGATGGAAATAATTCTTGACAATACATTTTTCCAATGTTCTCTATCTCTATTAATTTGGTCTTGAATGTTTTTATCGATTGTTTTATTATTACGCAATCTAAATTCTAGATCAATCCATGAACTCATATTAATAATATGTTGGTTAGTTGTTTCATGAGTTCTAAGCTTAGTAGTAAGATTTTTCCAATTTCTACTACCTTCATTAGCTAACTTATTATTCTTTGCATTAAAGGTCATATTAAATAACTTACAACAAAAACAAAATACCTTATTCAAATCTTTGAAATAAACTAACCATCTTCTTTCATGTCTTTCTCCATTTGCCAACTTTTGAAAATAATATGTAGTAGAAAAGTGCCTTAAAAATTTATCCTTTGGAAAACATGTGTCAGTAATTCTAATTGGTCCATTTTCTACTAATAAGTCTTTTAACTTTGTATCAACAATATTCCATTGACTAGGATCATAGATATTTTTAGGAGTATGATTATTTAATTCATTTATAAGTTCTTGATTTTCTTGGGAATCTACATCCGACTTTTCACTAATTTCCTCTCCTTCTTCTTGTTTTTGGTTTATATCATTATCTAACTCAACTTCAACTAAGTTAGTAACTTGTTCTTCTAAAGAGCATTCCCTTACCTTTTTTGATTTAATTTTAACATTGTTTTTCAAAAATTTATCAAAAGCACCTTTTTGAGATTTTATCAAGTTATCGACTTTTCTTTTGTCACGCCCCGAGCCTACACCCTG
>NW_026031439.1:0-204 GCF_019186545.1 Solanum stenotomum
TAGTGAATTTAGTTGTCGGATTTAAGTCGAAACTAAACTAGTTAAAGTGAAAAAGTTGTTAAGTTGTATGAATAAGTTAAAATAAATGTTGTGGGTTAGTTAGTGAATTTAGTTGTCGGAATTAAGTCAAAACTAAACTAGTTAAAGTGAAAAAGTTGTTAAGTTGTTTAAATAAGTTAAAATAAATGTTGTGGGTTAGCTAGT
>NW_026031439.1:223-540 GCF_019186545.1 Solanum stenotomum
AATTTAGTTGTCGGAATTAAGTCAAAACTAAACTAGTTAAAGTGAAAAAGTTGTTAAGTTGTTTAAATAAGTTAAAATAAATGTTGTGGGTTAGTTAATTAATTTAGTTGTCGGAATGAAGTCAAAACTAAACTAGTTAAAGTGAAAAAGTTGTTAAGTTGTTTAAATAAGTTAAAATAAATGTTGTGGGTTAGTTAGTGAATTTAGTTATCGGAATTAAGTCAAAACTAAACTAGTTACAGTGAAAAAGTTGTTAAGTTGTATGAATAAGTTAAAATAAATGTTGCGGGTTAGTGAATTTAGTTGTCGGAATTAAA
>NW_026031440.1:0-2001 GCF_019186545.1 Solanum stenotomum
AGGTCGGAATTTCAACATTACAAAAATAGAAATACCGACCTCTAGAGGTCGGAATTTTAAAAAATGAATATTCCGACATAAAATAAAAACCGACCTCGAGAGGTCAGTAAATACCGACCTCCAGAGGTCGGTATTGAATAGCGACCAAGCTTTTTCCGACCTAAGCTGGGATGTCGGTTTTAGGTCGGTATTTCAAGGAAAACCGACCTCCGGAGGTCGGTATTTTTAGGTCGGTATTCACAGTTTTTTTAGTAGTGACACTCCCCCGCACGCCCAGACCTCAATTGGAGCGTGAACACTTCTAAATGGGGGACCAACATTGGTGAACAACAAATTAGGATGGATCTGGCTCTGATACCATGAGAAAATCAACATACTATGCTGCTAAACAATCGAATTCCTCCATTGATGAACATTGAGTTCATATGAGAGAAGAAGAAGATTTTGGAAAAGCTACATGAAAAATCTGTTTCATTGAATGTGAATTAAGAGAGTAACTATTACATGTGATTCTATATATATATATATATATATAGATACACAAACTGAAAGCTAGCTAACAAACTGTACAAATTCTGACTTCTTTGTAACTAACTCTAACTAACTGTACTACAACCAATTTGTAACAAACTAACTTATATTCTCATCACACAAAATGTTCTCTAAAGTATCAAAAGTCATAAAATAACAATACAAAAGGGATGTTGAAGGGTGGAGGCTATGTATTTATCTTCATCATCACTCTCAGTGTCCTCGCTACTAGAAGACCCACTTGGATCAGAACGGGTTGTCTACGCCGACAAGCGAGGCTAATTACCTGTTCTTTGAATTTAATTTCTTCAATGGTCCTGATCATTTTTACATTTTGAGCAATTTGTTGTGCCTCAGACTCTTCCAAGGCACATGTGGATTGTGTGATTCGCTATGACATAGCAGCTATTTGAATATCGTCAATTGTCTCGGTTTGGCATGATGATCCAATACCTTCTAGTACTGATTGGATGCATCGATTCCGTAGACTCTGCCCCTATGTGTCCCCCTTGCCATTTTTTCCTTCCAAATTTGAGAGGCTTGTTCATGCATATGCTGGATCGGATTGCCCAAGAATTCTTAAGATTGGTTGAACTCAAGCAGGTGTAGTTCATACTCTCTCTGCATATTAAAATAAAAGTTAGTATCAAAATATATAGATAATAGATGATAAGGAATGCACCCCCTCAAGCTACCAAACTAATTCATCCTTTAGTTGGAGCTCCCTTACAATCAACAAAATAGATAACCATCGTGATTCTATAGCCCGAGCAGCTTTGAGCCAACCCATTGTTGTTGTACTTGTAGGTAGATTTTGTTCAAATTAACTGGTCTTCTACATATTTTTATCCCATATGACAATTACACATGAACACGATGTGGTAACATTAAGATTTATGGGAATATGAATATTGTTAACCATAGGAGCTCGTGTTATAATTAGTTGGTTTTGACATCAATTCTTCCTAAAAAGGTAAGAAGAAATTAAAACCAATGTAACATTTAATTCAAGTATATATTGGCATGCAGCATTAGGGCTACACTCTATTGGCATGCAGCATTTTTTGTGGCTCCATACAGCAGCTAGCTTGACCAAATATTTGAGTGACATGTCAAAGTAGAGTTACCCTGTTACTGTTTAATGTAATGTAATTAGACGCACGTTGGCTCTTGAGACTGTGATGCAGAAATAAACTTTAACTGGCCAAAAATATTAATTCTTCCAAAATTCAACATTGAAAAACCTATCATGAACAAAGTTTACTTTATAATCTGTGTTTGGTGCAGGCTTTTAACTATATATAATAGCTACATCTGTATCTTATTCTAAGATAATTTTTATCCGCAGTCAGTCCATTTTTAAACCAGAATGACGGGGAAAATGGGTAACTACTTGTCCCCGTATGCAAAACCTCCAAGGTCAAAAGTTAAAAGAACAAATCTGAAATTAATGAGAATTAGAACTAGAGA
>NW_026031441.1:0-234 GCF_019186545.1 Solanum stenotomum
CAAAGAGTTGCGACTTTTTCAATAAGTTATAACTTTTCCAAAGAGTTGTGACTTTTTCAATAAGTTGTGACTTTTTCAAAGTGTTGCGACTTCTCGAAAAGGACATGATAAGACACAAAAAACATTTGTTCATACTACCATTTGTTGACTATAAATAGAGGGACTTCCTTTCATTTTCCAACCACAATTTTTTCTAATCTTCTACACTTCTTCTTCTTGCAATTTAAATTTTTT
>NW_026031442.1:0-723 GCF_019186545.1 Solanum stenotomum
CATATGAGAGTAAGTGTTATGTTGATTTCTGGTACTACCTTATCTTGTATGATGCCTTATGAGGCTATGAGGCTTAGAGTTCTCCGGATGAGTTAATAGAACCTTTTTCGGATTTTACCCCGGTTAATGGTTTAAAGTTAGAAAAAAAAAAGGGGGTTTGTGAAGAATATCTCTTACCTTGTTCCCCTAGGAATACTCTTGTTGACTTAGTGAAACTTGGCATGTTAAGCCTTGATGTGACTCTTAGTATGGATGGGTTGCATACTTGGTGTGTTTTTATTGATGATAGGGCTCGGATGGTTAGAAGAATATAGTGCCCTTGAGTGTGTACTAGTTATCACCTTGTTGAGTAGGATGACATTTGGGTACAATTTCTTCCTATTATGGATTTGGTGTTTGATTGTGTCATATAAGGGTGGTATGGCTAGATGTTGAGGACCATATACTTTTGCAAAAATGGCAAAATGTGAGTTTGGTTATGTCTTTAGGAGTGCTTGGAAAAAGTTTTCTTGAGGGTTGTAGTGAGGGCTTCCTCCTAAGGAGGGGATGGTGTGCTTAAAAAGCATGATTTGTTGAAATCCCGACATCCTCATCTCTTTCTTCCATTCCTATTCTAGCTTGAGACCAAGAGTTCCTAGATGGGCCTATGTTATGTTTTAGAAGTCATGTGTGATTTTTATATTCTGATGATTTCTTTATGAAAGGTATGTTTTTGAAAATTCA
>NW_026031443.1:0-56875 GCF_019186545.1 Solanum stenotomum
ACCATAGAAGTCGATGGAGAATACATTTAATGAATTAAGCGAATGATGGTCTCACAAATGTAAGTTTTTCTTTGTCCTCAGAAGCTTTCTATTTTTATTTACTTCCCTTTGCTTTTCCTTTGTTAAGATCTTCTTGAGCAGTATGGAGTATTTATTGCCACTATGAAGTCGAGAAATCATCTTCAGTTCGAGATAAATTTAATTTTAGATAACCAATAAAAAAACAAAGGTGAAAAAATCTTTATATTCGTGTGGGAACACTGTAAAATGAAATCTAATATACATAGGAATTAAAATAATCTGCTCCACAAAATCTTGTTCTTTCCGTTTCAGTGAGTTTAGAGTTATGCACATGTTCACTATTGAATTCAAAGCTTTAATAGAATTCAAAGGTGTACAATACACAAGGTTTGTTTCCTATCTATCAAAAATATATAAAATTTTGCCTCCCAATAAATTTAATACCTCAAAGCATCAGCACTATTCAAGTTTTTATTAATGATTATTGGATATCAACTTAGCAGTTTTTTTCTTTGTCAGGATTTTGGTAACAGTATATGTAAGCTATTACCGCTCTAGCTCAGTTTGTACCAGGAAAGTTCTGCTGCAAAGTGTAAGTGAATAAACATAGTTTCGCAGTTTTGTCGCTGACTGTAAATATTAAGTTTATGCTTTAAACTGTTTAAACATAAATCTGTGTGATCATTAGAATGATGTATATCTTTGATATTAATGATGTTTAATATTCTTTTCAAAATATAAATTATGTTGTGCTTATCATCAGACTTGCTGCAAATGGGACGTACAGCTCTGATGGAACCCAAAGGTACATGATAAAAAGTTTTTAAGTAACACACAAGAGAGATATTGACATTATGGTCATAGATTATAAGGAAAGATATTACTTTTTCATTGTTAGGATTTTGACAAGGCTCAGTGCTCATTTGGGAAGTGAAAAGTTTCGAAGGTCTCCCTGTTCAAGTCAAGAAGTGAAAGCTATTGAACTATGTATGTAATAGCTTGTATTGTTTACTTTGGGTCCTATGCTCCTTCGACTTTAAAATGCCTCATTTGGGTCTAATGTCACTTCTTTTTATTCCAACAATCAATATCGTTCTTGCGTTTTGTTGATGTGGTATATGCCTAGGATGCTACAATGTTGTTCTTTTTACTCTAGATACCAAGACGGAAAGCAAGAGACGACACAATTATTGAACTTTCTGTATTGAGAAATTGGAATTTCTGGACGCAAATGGTTAGAGAAAACTGTAAATGCAATGTAAAATGCATAAGAATCTGGGGAGATTTTGAGGAGTGAGATTTTTTTGTGTATTTCAGTTCATACTGCTTAAAATTTCTTCATTTGAGGATGGCGCTCCCAACAAGATTTTCTCCATATCCACAGTTCAAAACTTGAGGTCTCTGGTTAAGGATGGAACAGTCTTACACTGCACCACAACCCATGTTGGTGCACACACTTAATTAATCCCGGGAGCCTTTCCCCTCAAGCTCTCAAGAAAAGGCAACAAATCGTCACTCAAATAAATTAGAAGCGGGTTATTTGGGAAGCGCAAAGTTTCGTAGGTCTCTCTGCTCGAATTGAGAAGGGAAAGTTGCTTTCATCTTAATACCATATGGTCTGATACACCACTAATCTCCACTGCTCGCAATTGATATAAATTACTGCTCTTTGCGGATTGAGACTGACACACAATTAACTAATCTGGTTCATATATGGACACGAGTCTCCACTCATCTATTATCTTTGATTATATTGGACCACCTTCGAGACGAACGGTCCCTGTAAATTTTCCATTCAAGTTTATGTGAATAAACAAAGTATTTGTGTTGGGTTCGAAAGAGATTAGGGCGTCATGCGCTAGCTTACAATTGCATATTATATGTTAATAAATCAGATAACAAAAACTTGTACTAAAAATCAAAATATTATTATATGATTTGACCAAATGGCCTACATATTTAAAAACTAATAAAAAGACATTAAAACTTGAAAGATTTCAAAGAAATCTTGAAGAATTATTTGGGAAATTTTTCTCTATTTTCACTGAACCAAAATTGTACAAAGAGTTGCTTACTTATCCATGTAAACTAAGGACTAGAAAGTCAATTTAAAAGGGAGTAGGTAACCAACTCTGACTATATACTTTACAGCTCATCATATTCTAAAATAATCTAAAAAATCTCTTCTTATACAATGTGAATTAATATAAGCAACGTTATATATTGAAATGGGGTGCTGAAATGGCATTTGTGTGCTTCAGATGGGATGAAACCCAAAGATAAAATATCAGGCCCAAGAGACGTGCATTCTAGAATAAGGCCCTCAACCCGTGTCCGAATAAAGCTCTTCTTCTTCATTCACTTTCTTCATTCTTGGTACTGCCAGTCAGTGATCATGAGTTCCAACAAAACTATAGAGAGTAAAAGATTATCTGAACGATTATATTGTGGATATTATTATGTTCATAGTGTGAGAAGTTGGGTCTTCTATTTATAGGACGTTTAGAATAAACCAAATATAGAAAAGAATTATATTTTTTTTTAGAAAAAATTCAAGCAATTATGTTAATACTTTGACTTTTCTTTTATGAAAATAAACTTTAAATAAGGTAAAAAAACCAGAGCAAGCAAAAACAAAGGAAAAGAGAGAGATTACATAGTATCACACATAGCAAGGCAGCAAGGCTAATATGACACAAACAAGACCATAGTAGATAAGTAGGTGCACGTCATGGTTTTTTTTGTAAAACTACGTATTAAATGAATATATTTTTTAGAATTGATCTAATATTACTTGTTATCCATGCTACTAAAAATAAGAAGTTCAAGTCATCATCAACTAAGTTTTGAGTTGGTAAGAATCACTGATACTAAAAAATTTCTTGATAAAAGAGTGTTTACAACTTATTAAACCTCATAGGTTTGAAAGCCATGAATCAAATAACAATAAGAAGTCTGGGACCCAATGGCAATATGTAACTCGTAAGTTTTGAAAGACATTTTATTAGAGAGAAATTTACGTTGTTTCTATGTTTGTGTTTTGTTGGATGTTTGGTGAAAAAAGTAGATCATCTCCTATTGCATTCTTTAGTTGGTTTATAACACAACGAGTGATTCAACATCTATTTATATTTTTAATTTAGAAATATTATTATACACTTGTAGATAAAACTTCCAACAACATAGAAATATGTTAAAACTGATTTACTTAAGCAACAAATATTATATCTTACGGGTAGAACGAACAAGGAACATGAAAATTACATGTTNCCAACGCCTAGGTCAATGACAAGGCAGAACTTTGTAGCCCCTGAACCACTGAACCAACACTTCAACTTGGTTCAGGAGTGTCAATTCTAATATATATAGGTATAAAATCAGAATTTGACTTACCTATACAACGTAATTTTCCGATGAAGGGGTGTCGCTTGACACCCCTCGGGCAAGGGTAGCTCCGCCCCTGCCAGTCGGTGATCATGAGTTCCAACAAAACTGTAGAGAGTAGAGATTATCTGAACGATTATATTGTGGATGTTATTATGTTCATAGTGTGAGAAGTTGGGTCTTCTATTTATAGGACGTTTAGAATAAACCAACTATGAAAAAGAATTATATTTTTTTTTCAGAAAAAATTCAAGCAATTATATTAATACTTTGATTTTTCTTTTATGAAAATGAACTTCAAATAAGGTAAAAAAATCAGAGCAAGCAAAAACAAAGGAAAAGAGAGAGATTACATAGTATCACACATAGCAAGGCAGCAAGGCTAATATGACACAAACAAGACCATAGTAGATAAGTATGGTGCACGTCATGGTTTTTTTTTGTAAAACTACGTATTAAATGAATATATTTTTTAGAATTGATCTAATATTACTTGTTATCCATGCTACTAAAAATAAGAAGTTCAAGTCATCATCAACTAAGTTTTGAGTTGGTAAGAATAACTGATACTAAAAATTTTCTTGATAAAAGAGTGTTTACAACTTATTAAACCTCAAAGGTTTGAAAGCCATGAATCAAATAAGAATAAGAAGTCTGGGACCCAATGGCAATATGTAACTTGTAAGTTTTGAAAGACATTTTATTAGAGAGAAATTTACGTTGTTTCTATGTTTGTGTTTTGTTGGATGTTTGGTGAAAAAAAGTAGATCATCTCCTATTGCATTATTTAGTTGGTTTATACACAATGAGTGATTCAACATCTATTTATATTTTTGATTTAGAAATATTATTATACACTTGTAGATAAAACTTCCAACAACATAGAAATATGTTAAATCTGAATTACTTATGCAACAAATATTATATCTTACGGGTAGAACGAACAGGGACCATGAAAATCACATGTTTTTGTTATCGGGTTGACTAAACAGGATACAAAAAAATCATATTTCTTTGAATTGCATAACAAAGAGTGTACTGATATTTTATACTTTATAATATCATCACACTAATTTTATACTGAAGATGTGTGCCTTTTGTTGTCAATTTGTTTGCAGTGATACAAAAGCGGGTAGTGAAGACAGGTCAAAGATTCTACTTTGATGAATTCTTTTTCAATTCTTCATCAAGAGACGATTTAGAGTTTTTGGTAAAACTTTCTCTTTCGCCAAGAGTCTCCAGCAAAATGGGCAATAATTAGTTTATCAGGAGTCTAAGTATATCTCGAATTGGTTATGGGTTATTGCAAGTGCTTTTGGTTTTACGTTTCTTTTCTAATTTTTGTGGTGTTTGAAACAGATCAAAAAATATTTTTAAACACTTATTTTTAGACCCAAAAGAAGTATAAAAATAAGCTAAAGGCCAAAGGTCGGTATTCCCAACTTATGAGTTTTAGCTTTTAGCTTATAAGATACTTTTAAAAAGTTAATCCAAACACCCTCTTAAACTTTTAAATTAATTTTAATTAATAAGATGTTAGCTATTTGTTTATAATATATTATCTTGATATGGTTGTAAAAGCTTTATTTATCAGTATGAATATTTGAATTGTTTATTTCAAAATTCTAAAAATATTTTTGATAAAAAGTAAAATAGGTTCTCTTTCTTTATTTTTAATTTAAATTTTGAGTTTTTTTCTTACAAAAAGGTACAAAATTTATATAAAATAGAATAAAAGGGCAACTTTAAATTATTATTATTATGTTTATGTGTATATTTGTACACCTGGGCACGTTCATTGCACGTATATTCCATATTAATTCTTATATATTCATATTATTTAAAAATAACAAACTTTTATCTTATACATAATTCAATAACAGTTTCTTAAATTAAAAAATATCAATATATAGCTAAAGATAAAATTCCTCATGTTCCTAATCTCCTAGCACCTTTGTAAATGATATCTCTTCGTGTAATTTCATCTCCAAATATATTGTTTGCCACATTTGTATCATTTCTCAATATTTTAACAATAAAAAAGAAAATAATATAAGAAGATACATTTAAAGAAAGTTTATAGAACGAAAAGGAAAGTACATTGAATTAAATATAAAAGTGAGAGAAGAAGAATAGCAAATTGGATATCATATCAATTGTTCTAATGGCTCATAATAGTGGTTTAAATTCCACAATGTCATTAGAACTTGTTCAAAGTTGTGAATGAATAAAATTATTAATGATAAAAATAGTGCGGTAGAGAAAGAAATCAAGTGTGTGAGGCATCTGAAAATAAGTAAATTCATTATTTAGAGCCAATATATCTTATATCATACTCTTTCAAATATGATTTCTTTTTACACCTTTAAAATTACTTATTTTCTCTTTTTTTTCATCTTCTTCTCTTCTGAAGTTGATTTGCAATCAATCTCTGACGGGCAATATCCATCTTTGTAAGTTGACTCCTAAATAGTAACAGTGAAGAAATGTATTTTTCTCCATGCCTTGAGAATTCTTTTTTCTTTTCTCCCCAATTATTTTCTTTCACAATCCACAAACTTTAGATTTTGTATGCAACTTATAATTGTTGTGAGCTTTTATAAGGTGTAGTAAAAATGAGAAGTCTATACTTAAGTATTACTTATTGACAATGGAATCTCAAAGGATCAAAACAGATCATAATTACAACATGCACTAATTATTTGGCAGATGAAACAATTCTTCCGATTATTACTCAATTCAATACAAGTGATCAGATTATATTTAACATAAAGCTTTGTTATTAATTTCAAGCTCTTCAAATTCTTTATGTTTTTATCATCTAATGTTTAATTAATTAAATAATTTATAACATTTTAATTTAGAATATGGGTAAAATGGTAATCAAACATTTATATTAAAATATTCTATAAGAGTGAAAATTATTTTCGCTTTCCAACTTTGCTGTTAAAATTGAACTCCTTTTCAATTTTAAATAACTAGTATACGTGTCCATGCGTTGCGCGGTTACTTGATAAATATAATTGTAAATATTAATTTATTGACAATTTTAAAGTTTAACTTATTATTAAATAATATTATCAAATAAATGCTTCACATTAAATATGTATACATAATAACTTTAACAATATATTAAATTAATAAAAAAAAAGATTCAAATCCAGGGAATTAAACACCAATCATCCTGCAAATAAAACCTTCAAATCATTGAAAGTTATAAATAAAAAAAGGAAAAAAATTCATCAAAAACTAATGGTTTGCAATAATTATTGATAAGAGATTTTAATGCTTAAAAGTTGCTATATCTATATATCAAATCTCACTGATAGTGTTAATTCTTAGTATGAAGTTGATTATAGTGACTTTGTCTCAACAACTACAAAGTCATATCCAAAGAAGAAGGAAAAAAGTTATATTGTCAAATTTTTTTATGCATAAATAGAAATAGAAAACAAATAAATTGTTTTACACTTTTCATAATAAGAGTTTCCTAATTTTCTTTATCTACCTATACTATATTTAGATTTTGAAGTAATTATCTTTATGTAAATATTTCATTAACGTATTCATTTATATAAAATTTATAAAAGTGACTTACTAATAAACATAAACAAATATTAATTAATAAGCATAAACAAATATCAACTGTTAATAAATAACTAAATGTGTATGAATTTTTTTAGTAATTTGTATATTTAGGTCGTGATTTATATTTTTTGATTAGTTAAAAATCAACTGATAAAATAAAGTATTTAAATACTTATGATAATATGGTTAAACATGAGGTATGTATCGAAAAAAATCTTAAAACATATTTTTTTTATATTAAAAATAAATACTGAAAAATAAAATATTATTAACACAATTTTTTATTGATTATAGGACTTTTTTTTTTTTATTGATTATAGGACTGTGTAGTAATGTATAGGTAATGGGGAGTTATAAAACTATATTTTTTTCTTTTCGTTAACGTATTCATTTATATAAAATTTACAAAGAGACTCCTTTTAAAACTAATAAGCATAAACACATTTTAATTTAATAGCATAAACAAAAGGCTTATGCAATTTATGTACTATAAAATTTATAAATCCTTGCGTAAATAAAAACTCAAATTAGACTAAATAGTTATCCATCACTATTATTAAAGAATTGTGGAAATATAAGTTTTAATAAAATACTAAAAAATATAATTAATACAGAAAAATAAAATAACTATAGAAGAAACTTTAAAATATGATAAAAAAAATTGTAAAGAAAAATAAATTTCATGATCTATTCCGATGTAATTAACATTTTGATTTTTTTATTTTATGTTTTAAATAGTTAATATTTTTTTAAAAAAAATTGTTACCTATATTTTAGGAACTATTACCATCCATCCATAATTCAAAATTAAATGGTAATAGTTAAATAAATTTTAAAGTGATCCCACTGATTGAAAAATGTTTAACCGCCACTATATTTTATTTTGAATTTTAATTTTTTTATAAATACAATATTATAATATTTTTAAATACTATTGTCATTTTAATAACTTCCTAATTGTTTGACTTTATGCAACTGTCATTTTAATAACTTCCTACTTTTTCAATTCATTATTTTTTAAAATTTTGTTATTTAATTTTTTTCATATTTCATGATTTTTTATTGATTTTAGGACTGTGTAGTAGTAGATGAGTAATGGAGAGTTATAAAACTGTTTTTTATTAACGTATTCATTTATATAAAATTTACAAAGGAATTTCTTTTAAAACTAATAAGCATAAACAAATATTAATTTAATAAGCATAAACACATATTGGTCGATATAATTAGTTATTTTAGCCATATATTTTTAATTATTTTATTAATATTTTTTTGTTTCTTTCCGATTTTATCTTCTTCTTATTTATTTTTTATTTAAAATTAAAAAATATACTTATCCTTTACATATATTTTTATATATGAGAACAATATGACATGTCAACTTAGTATTTCGTTTATAAAAAATCTATCAACACAAAATTAAAACACTTACAATAGCACATAAATTTTACAATTCAACATTACTGCAAAACAAAGAAGAAAAAGTTAGAAAAAATTCATACAAAACAAAATAAATAAATAATAATAAATCAAAATGTGAATATATTATTTAGGAAAAATCACTATACAAAGTAAGAAACATATAATTTTTTGAAGTAGATATAAGAAGAAAGAGATAATTTTTATTTTATTTTAAGTGACAGATTTTAAATTACGCAAATATTAATTCAAGAAATCATGTCAAAAAGTAGATTTGATAATTTCAAACTTTATTTTATTGCTAGGGTACAGTTTGTTTCAAACTAATGTTCAAGAGTACGAGACATGAAAACATGTTTTGTCCCTAATGCCATTTTCTTATTATTATTTGACAAAAAACACACTAATAAAATTTACCAAAATGTTTGATGGATATTTGATTTAAGCATGTTGAAGTCAAAACTGAGAAATCAAGTTATTGTTATTTTGATTACTCAGTACAAAAGAAATAAATAATTATTGCATAATAGAGAAAGAACTTTATATACATTGAAACTTAAGGATTTGAAAAATAAACTTACATATGAGTAAACTCTGTATTTGTTGATTTCTTATTGTCCTTGAATGCATGTTTGGGTTGCATTGTTCTCCTTTGTTAAATATTGAAATACTATATTGTTTCTTTGTTGAAGAGGGTAAGAATTTGATTTGATATGGTTGCTGAAGAATATTATTTTGTGTGTGATTCTTTTGTGTTTTATAATAAAAGTTGTAACTGCTATTTATATTTTAGATTTAATAATTAAGTATTATGTGGAACTATTAGAGATAAGACCTAAAATATTGGAAAACAAATAATACATGTTCACTTAAACTGTAATGGTAAATTTTAAATTCTAACTTATATGTTTAAACTGTAATTGTTTTTAAAAAAAAAAGAAAAAAGAAAAACAAAACATTTTTTATTATGTTTAAAACTATAGCGTGTGTTTTAAATAATATGAAACTTTTGTAAATTGAACTTTTAAAATTTGATATTTACAACAAAATTGTGGTTTTGACACAAATAATATTTTTAAACTAGTAAATATTATTATTATTATGATTATAATTTTTTATTATTAATATTTACCAATTATTTATTTCAAAAAATAGAAGTTCGACAAATATAATAAATAAATAAAGTGATATAGATTAGTTTGTTAGAATTATTGTGGTTAAATTTTAATTTGAATTGAATTGTTATGTGCTCCTAAAATTTAGCACTATTATCTATGTATTAGGTATATTTTTAATTTTAACTTTATATTTTTAAAATTCATTAAAAAAAATTAGGAAGAGCAATTTATTAGGAACAAACACATTCAATTTATTTTAATAATTAAAAAAGAGAGTTCAATACAAAAAAAAATAAAAATTAACGTAAACACATTTCAAAAATTGTTTTAATTTATGTTTTTTAAAGACATTTTTCATTATCTGTTAAAGTTGATTACATGTGTATATAACTATTTAAAAGTGTGTATTTAAATAGTTATATAATATTTAATTATTTATTACTTAAATTTTTAAAAAATTGTAGCGCTGACATGTGACCTTTTTTCTTCTCCTTTTATATATAGATAGATAATCGAACTCCTCCCTTTATTCTAATTAATTTTTTAACATGCCTATTATACCCTTTCATCATCAACTCTTTTTTACTTCTTTAAAAATCATGACTTTTTTTTAATTCATGTAGCTATATTTTCATAAAAGCATAAATATTATTTTTTGGATGAAAAAAGTGAGAAATATTAATTAAGTATCTGAGCTAATGATGTTTTAAAATGAAGTGAATTAGCATTATGAAAAAATTATTTTTATTAATAATAATCAAAACTCTAATATTTATTTACACTAGTAAAGATAACAAAGAATAATAACTAAAACAAATATATTTCGATGTGATAATATAAAATAATAAATTTATTAATTTAAGGTCAAATTTGTAAAGATAGTATTTTTTAAAATTTAAGTTAATTTAAACTAAATTCTATATAATACTCCATTAATGTCAATCAAAACTTGTTTATTTATATAGACAATAGAGAATTCTCTGGACGGATAGATTATTTGACCCTCATTCTAAAAACAGTTGTTTTGATTTACTTGTCCAATCAATGAAATAAAAAAAAAATTATTTCTACCCTTAATATTAAATAACTGCATAAAATAGTAGTAGTTAAATTCAAAGTTTCAAAGCATTATTGATAATATTAATTTAGTAAAATACACCTTTAATTAAAAAAAAATTAAGGGGTGTCATATCAAGAAGGGGTCAAGTAATACGAAACACATGGAGTATAGAGTGAAAAAAGACAAAAATATACACATACATACATATATACATGCTTAATGCATAGTATTCTGAAATAACACTCTAAAAATAATATTAAATTTTGTGACAAATTCATAAAAAAATTATTCTACTTATAATGTTAATAAACTTAAAGAAAAAGTTATAAATACCTATGTTAAAATAAATTACATATAATATAAAGAGGCAGTATCGGATCCAGGATTGTTTTAAATGGGTGTCGATGATTGTAGCAAAAAAAAAATTGTAGTAAAAGAAACTAAATTTTGAGGCTAATAAAACTCATTAAGGGGTGTCAATAATTCTAGCAAAAAAAATTGTAGTAAAAAACTAAATTTTGAGGCTAATAGGACTCATTCAGGGGTGTCAACTGTCAATGATTGTAGCAAAAAAAATTGTAGTAATAAATAAAAATTTGAAGCTATTAGGAGTGTAAGACTAGGACACATGACCTCTAAGAATTTTTACAACACCTTAATTACTAGACTAATTATTTAACTTGTGTAAAGAGATGTCAATAATTCTTAGTACACGTCAGCTTACCCTAAGCCTATAGGACAATTGATGATGTCATCAGTTGGCCAGGATTTTCAATAAGCAGGTTCAAAATCTGAAGAAATAGACACACGAAGTAGCCGAAAGGGGTTCAATCTACTATATATACTTAAAATATTATTTTAACCATATATAAATAGTATAATTTTCCGCTGAAGGGGGTTGGGATAAACCCCTAACAATAAGGTGGCTCCGCACACCGGCCATTAGGAGAAAAAATGAGAATGTGGGCCCACCCTCATATTTTCCACGTCATTAGTCAAGATGACTTCATTAATTATTTAATTCTACACCATATAATTCCACGTGATTTTCCTATTTTCCCTACTAAACAAATATTAAAAAGTCAATATTAGCCCCAAAACCCATTCCATTTTACCGGCCTACCCTATAAGCTTGAGGTGGCATCCTTAATTTTTCCAACTTTTTTATTTGTATCGGAGCTCGAAACTCACTAAATTGATAATTTTAAGGGAAATACATTCTAATGTTGGCATCAAATCATGTAAATTTATTATAATTAAGTAATTTAATGTGGTGAGAATGCATGCTAATTAGTATGTGTTAAGAATCTCTGTGTAAAATACATATCATGTATTATTTTTAGCTCCCAATACTAAACAGAACTTTATTTCATTCGATTTGGACTCGAAACATCTAAAATAAATTAAGTTTTTTATTTATCTTTTTTTCAGAGAACTCATTTTATTGTTTCATTAATGACTCAAATTAATGTTTTTAGTGGAGGTACTAGGTGTTTATCAACTGAGATAAAGTATCTAAATTTTAACTAATTTAGATAAGTAAATTTTACTGCGAAAAAAATCAAATATTTCATATCTGAATACACAATCAAAATTTAAAGATTTGACCTTTCAAAATCATTTGTGTCTCGTAAATTAAAAAAACGAATAATATTTAAGTAGTTATGGTTCCTCATGAATAAAGTATATACAGAGTTCAATATTTTTCATAAACGAAACATTTCATTACAATAACAACATATTCAATATAGTTCTACGTATAAAATGTGATTTGAAAATAATAAAATATACGTAGACTTTACCCTGCTACGGAGGTAGAGAGGTAACGACACAATTGATCATCATTGCTTTGAAAAACTTACCTAATTAACATTTAAAAATTATTATAGTTAACTAATTAATTGTCCACTCATCTGTTCCAATTGAATGGACAGATTTTAGTATAATATGTTAGTGAAAAATTACAAAATAACAAAATTACAAGATTATAATTGAAAATAAAAATGAAGAAATAAATCTCTTCAGACTGAGGCGTGGATATGTTGCTCTTTTTAAGGAGATTCAAGCCCACTGAAGCAAATATTTTTTACCGGTCTAGCAATAGTCCTCTTGACTTGTCCCCTCCAGGATACAACAACCTAATCACAAAGTGTAACTCAACAAATTATGAACAAGAGTTGAGTCCAAATACAATGTATAATTTGTGTTGTATAAATAATTATATAAATACAGATATTTCCCTACCAGTTCTCTTTTGCCTTTCTCTCTTTCTCGCTTTATACAAATACAATGTATAATTTGTGTTGTATAAATAGAGAGAGAGATTTGATATACAAATGTTTTATTTCGATTCAGTTGTATACAAATTCAAATTTTATGCAAATATACAAACACAATTAGGGATACATATACATAGTAGTTACATATACAATTATCTAACTGATATATATATGTATATATACACACACACACAATCGCTGCGCTTTTATACAAACGAGAGGCCTGTCAGCGATTTATACAAATCTGATGCTCCTGCCATCGATTTATACAAATGTTTGTTATGGAGCACAATTATGCAAACTATAGTTATAGCATACAAATATGATTTTTATGTTTGCTAAACCTAAAATTTACTCGTAGTAGAATGTAGAGAGCTTGCCAAGTAAGCTGGTCTTCGATTTCCACCATAAATGTTGATTGGAAGAACTTGTAATGATTAAAATGAGTGGTACTCCAATAGATATAAGTTATTCTATTTCTTTAGTATCTTTGATTTTTGGTTACTTCTCTATGCTTGTTTATTCATTATTTTTCTTTGTGATCTCTTTGACCAATCTACTGCCTCTGTAAAGTCGAGGAAGCATATTTAGATCAGGATGAAATCTTTATATTTGCATTGAAACATTGTAAAAGAAATCTAGTATAGATAAGAATTGAGATAATTTACTCCTCATGATATGCAGATATGTAGTTGCAGAGATGAAGTCTCTGTGAGAGTGGTAAGATATCATTAAAGTGTATGGCTATCTAGCTCGGGAATATGAGTTATTTTGGGGGCTCCATTTTTAAAAAAACAATTACTTATATATGTTATTTTAAAAAAAATTATATGATTACGTGTTATGATTTCTACTAATAAAGAAAGAGAGTAGTTTTTTATAAAAACTTTTTAACATAATTTGTTGGTATTATATTACAAAATAATTGGATTTAACTATATATTTAAAATTTAAAATTAAATAAGCAGTAACACAAACGTTAGCACTACGTTTTGATTTTTTAAAAAGACGTTAGCACTATATTTTCATTTTTAAAAAAACGTTAGCACTAATTACAACACTTCATTTTTTTTTTAATAATTGCAACATTAATGATTATATTTAATTTCTAATAGCTATTTAAACTCTGTTAATCCTCAATATTTTTCTAAGCATATTCTCCCCACAACTAATTAAATTCATTTTACTTATTGTTCCATTGAGAAATGAGAGGCTATTCCTCAAGGCTTGAAGTACATAATCATTCTTTATTCCACTAATAATTTTCCTGTTCTCTGTGATTTCTCTTTTTTTTTTTTTTAACTATAGATGTTAAAATTGTGGAGTGATATTCAGCCAAAAGTATATATTTATATTACATTATTACTTTATATTTTATGCATAATTGTATTGTTACCTCATTTTTTTAGTGTTTTGAGTTTATTATAAATTTTATGTGTACAGAAAATGTGTCGAACGAACATGATCGAAAAGAGGATATTTTGGCTCCTTTTTGAAGCAAAGGAACGAAGATTGAAGAATGACTACGTCCTCACCTCATGAGAAACATATGCGAAGAAAAAATAAGAGATTTAAAGTCGATCAGGCTCGCTACTGGTGTTCCCAAGTACAAGCCAAGAAGGATTATCTCAATGAGTTTGGATTAGTTATTTGATTCCTAATGAAGTTTTATTGTTTTATTTTTAGTGAAAGAAATTTCCGAAAAACAAATATTTTGTACTATCTAATAAAAGAAACAAACCTACTACTATTAGAATCACATACAAAAATTCGTACTTAAAAATGAAATCCTTTTATATATTTTTTTGTTTTTTAAAGAAGATATAATAATAAAAAGAATACAGTTCATCTATATTTCATGAACATTTATAATTGTTTTTTTTTGTATGCATAAACATGAAGAGTTTCATCATATTTGTTTGACAAAATTTGTATTTTAAAAAATCTTTACTAAATTGATTAATATACCGCGCGAAGCGCGGAAATGTTTTCTAGTAAGAAAATAAAAAGAAATTAATCAACTATATAACAAGCAGTCTACCACGGTAATGGCCCGATACAAACCAAAATCAATATTTTTTTCTTTTCTGCGAATCATGTTTTCCTTTCGTTAAAACAAATTGAGAGAAGCAAAGTAGTCATACATAATCACTAGGCATATGTTTTTCGTTTTCTTGGTTATCTATTTAGATGCAAGCAAGGCTCTTGATGTCAAGTGTTGAAAAACTATATCCACAGCAAAAACATACCAAAATCATGTTGCTTACATGAATAATAGACAACACATATGTTTACAAGAACACATAAACTTTCTGAAATTTAATTGTGAGCAAATATCTTCAAGCGAATCCACAAGTTAGACGTAACTCTCTCAATACTTGGGTGGAAAATATGTATAGCAAAATGATTGTCTTTCTAGATTAGAAGAACCCCTATTTATAGAGATTTCTTTCTCGTCCAAAAGGGAGAAGAAAACAACACTTCTCTTGAAAATCAAGAAAACACACGTTACTCCTCCCCTTTTCTCTTAGAAATAGGATTCTGAGTTCTAGTTAAATATGTGCATTGTAGGGAGTACATAATTGATCATTTGGGAAGTGAAAAGTTTCGAAGGTTTCTCTGTTCAAGTTGAGAAGCGAAAGCTGTTGAACTATGTATGTAATAGCTGTTAAGGTTTTTCCCTGATTTTCTTACCATATTTGAGTTTTAATTCTTCCTTAAAAGAAAGTCAAAGTATTACCATAAATGCTTGAATTTTTTCGGAAAGGAAAATATAATTCTCTTCCATAATTGGTTTATTCTTTTCTTAGAGGAAAAGTTTGGAGATCTATAAATTGAAGATCACTATTCTCATAGCATAACACAATAGAATCCACAATGTAATCGTTTAAGAGTCTTGTTTATGGGGAGATTTTCTCCTAAACATATTTATGCTTTTTCAATAGTAGTTTTATAATATGTAGGTCGCTTGGTCAAACTATATATTAATAATGTCTTTAGTATACTTTTATTTGTCGTCTAATTTATCAACATGTGATTTGCAATTGTAAGCTTCCGCATAATGCCCCAATCACCTTCATAACCCAGCAAGTGGTATGTCACGACCCGAGCCTACACCCTGGACGTGGCCGACACTCAAAGACCATTGCTGGTCCCCAAGCGAACCCTCATCCTGGCTGACTACAAGCGGGAAACTGATTCAAGCATACAAAGCTTAAAAACTAAAATAAAAGTTCATAAAACTTAAATTCAAACTTTAACTCAAATGAAAACTCTGAATAATAAAATATATTCAACTCGCCCCAATATTAGGCAACTTAAGTCTTTAAAACATTTAATAAAAATAAATGAATAATATAGACTTCTCAACTATACTGACTATCTATGAAGCCTCTAACTGATAAAGATGGAAGTCGGGACAAGACCCACGACATCCTGACTAAACTGAAAAGTAAATGAAATCCTCCGGAAACAAGGAGGCTCACCATAGCCAACTCGAGCTCCCGGATGTATCAACGAAGCTCCTATTGACGATCCTGATCAATACCTATGTCTGCATCATGAGAAGATGCAGGCCAAATGGCTCAGTACATGGAATGTACGAGCATGTAAGGGGAATTCTAAAGCATAAACATAAGCTTGAAACTTAATCAAAAGGAAACATACTTACCTCTTCTCAAACTTACTCAACTCAAAGAATACTCAAGGATACTCAAAACTACTCAAACTTACTCAACTCAAAAGTACCAAGGATAAGATACTCAACTCAGAGATAAGATACTCAACTCAAAGATATGATATTCGACTCTGGGTACTCAACTCTGGATACTCAACTCAATATGACTGGACTAATTTCAATATAAAGCAATTTAAAACAAGTGCAATATAAAGAAACAAACTGCTTAAAAATATGTTGTCAACTCTGTGTGTATGCAAGGATACAACATAACTATGAAATGTATGTAAAAATACAAATAATTGTGTGTATAAGAATACAATAACTTCTGTGGGAGTTTCTCTAACCGACAACCATCACATAAGAGCTATTGTGATGATACAACGATCTTCCTCACGCTGCCAGCGCATCTTATACCCGGCCAAAAGTATATGACCTGAACTACTAAGTGGATCCACTAGTCTATTGTGAAAAGGATTCATCTAAAAAGTATGACCCTTTTCTACCCATTGTGGCTACATGGTTTATGAGGGTTGTGAGTTGTCTGAACTCTCCCCCATATCGGTTGTAACATCCGGCAATTTGAAATATCTATGAAGAGGCTTAGAATTGGAATTAATCATTTTTTTTTGGAAAAATTCAGAATCTGAAAATTTGGCTAAGTTCAGAATCTGGAAATTTGGCTAAATTCAGAATCTGGAAAATTTGGTTAAGTGTGGGAAAAAAGTGAGTTTCTGGCCAACTTTGAGCAGTCATAACTCCTAGCTCAGGATGAGTTAAGAGTATTCCCAGTTATGTTTGCGAAGCTCATGGAATAATCTTTCCAACGCCATCGAGTTTTCTCGATTTCGAGTTCGCATGAGTGAGTTATCCCCTTTGGAAGTTGGGCAGTTGGCAGGGAAATCCGTCCGGAAATTTTAAGGGCATTTTGGTCTTTTCACTAACCAATTCTTTTGGTTATATTGTTGTGTTAGACTGAGTTTTTGATCAGTTCGTCCCATTTTAAAAGTGTGAGAGTTAGGGCTTGGGAGATAAGAGAGAAAGAAGAGAAGAAGAAGAGGAGAAAGGGAAGATCAAACATGGAGATCATCGTGGATATCGTCAGGGGTGATCCCTATTAGGTATGTGAGTTCATAGTGATGGGTTGATTCTTTCCCCCACACACCAAACTCGTTTTATTATTGAGAAAAGATTGGTTGTGTTGTTTGAAATTGTTGGTTGTGTTGTTGATATTGTTAATTGTGTTGTTGAAGTCCCTTGTTGATTTGGGACATGATTTGGTTGGTTTTTGAGTTGAATCTCTTGTATGTTGAGGGATTTTATGATCCTTAGTGTTGGGGTTGCTCCTTTCCCCCACACTCCAAATTCGTTTTATTTTCAAGAAAAGATTGGTTGTGTTGTTGAAGTTGTTGGTTGTGTTGTTGATTGTGGTGTTGAAGTTCCTTGTTGATTTGGGACATGATTTGGTTGTGATTTTGCTGTTGAAACCTTTGAGGTTGAGAGGGTATAGAGTTGGGAAGAAACAAGGGGAAAAAGTCGGATTTTTGGGGGAAAAGGGTTGGGCTGTCGCTCCAACTAGCGCACCCCAAAAAGGGACGCTGAACTTTCCCCTGGGGCAGAGCACCTGGCAGAATGCCCAGCAGGCCCCTCTAAAGTTTGAGGGCTGGCGCCCCGCACCTCTTAGAGCGCCAAGGACGCCAATCCTTCCCTTTACCTTTCATTCCCCACTTTTTCATACGTGTTCCTTGGTAAAGTACCTATGTTTTATAGTTGTTTCCAATACTTTAAGGTACATCTTAACATCCCAAACTCATCCATAACATGTGATCAAACACCTTGAATTCATAATCCGATTCAAGGAGAGTTAGTTTCCAAGTCAAGTGAAGTTAGAGCTAAGCTTAGAAGTTAAGTAAGTCAAAGCAAGTTTTCAAAGTTGTTCAAAAGTCTTTATTGAACGTTTTAACTTCATTTTAAGGTTCAAGTTTCAAGTCGAGTAAAGAGTATAGAGTTTCAAGCTAAGTAAAGAGTCTCAAGTTTCAAGTTAAGTAAAGAATGTAGAGTTCCAAGTTAAGTCAAGAGTTTCGAGTTAAGTCAAGAGTTTCAAGTTAAGTCAAGAGTTTAAAGTCGAGTTCATTTCTCAAAAGCTATTAGGGAACTAAGTATTCCCAAAGAAGTTTATAAATGTTTTTACATTTGAGTAAGAGAGGAAACATGTTTTCCAAAAGAGCCTTTGGGCTAAGTTTTGAGTAATTATCTCAACTAAAGAAAGATGTGTTTAAAGACACTAATGAGCCAAAGTATTTTGGGAGCAGTATTGAGCACCGAATTGGGGACACGAGTTCATATTAACTCAACTCTCCATAAGAACCATGCGCCAACATAGGATTTCTCGAGTCATACTTTTTAGATGATCACGAAAGTTAAGNTCTTAGAGCGCCAAGGACGCCAATCCTTCCCGTTACCTTCATTCCCCATTTTTTCATACTTGTTCCTTGGTAAAGTACATATGTTTTATAGTTGTTTCCAATACTTTAAGGTACATCTTAACATCCCAAACTTATCCATAACATGTGATTAAACACCTTGAATTCATAATCCGATTCAAGGAGAGTTAGTTCCAAGTCAAGTGAAGTTAGAAGTCAAGTGAAGTTAGAGCCAAGCTTAGAAGTTAAGTAAGTCAAAGCAAGTTTTTTTTAAGTTGTTCAAGAGTCTTTAGTGCACGTTTTAACTTCATTTCAAGACTCAAGTTTCAAGTCAAGTAAAAGGGTATAGAGTTTCAAGTCAAGTAAAAGAGTATAGATTTTCAAGCTAAGTAAGAGTCTCAAGTTTCAAGTCGAGTAAGAGTCTCAAGTTTCAAGTTAAGTCAAGAGTTTAAAGTTGAGTTCATTTCTCAAAAGACTATTAGGGAACTAAGTATTCCTAAATGAGTTTATAAATGTTTTTACATTTGAGTAAGAGGGGAACCATGTTTTCCAAAAGAGCCTTTGGGCTAAGTTTTGAGTAATTTCCTCAACTAAATCAAAATGTGTTTAAAGACACTTATGAGCTAAAGTATTTTTGGGAGTAGTATTGAGCACCGAATTGGGAACACGAGTTCATATTAACTCAACTCTCCATAAGAACCATGCGCCAACATGAGAATTCTCGGGTCATACTTTTTAGATGATCACGAAAGTTAAGCTAGTGGATTCACTTAGTAAAGTTAGCTTCCTCTATCACGGCAAGGTATATGATGGTCCTTGGGCAACGTGAGGTAAAACGTTGTATCATCACTAGGGCTCATAGTGGTGGTTGTCGGTTAAAGAACCTCCCACATAAGTTATATTACTTTTATATAAGTAAAGTTGAGTTGTTATTGTTTTATCATTAACAAGCTAAGTTGTTTATACTGTTTTACAAGCCATATATATTGCATGTGTCTTAATGCTTTATATATTAAGTTCAGTTATTCATGAGTCATACTGAGCCAAGGTAAGTGTTCTCTTTCTACTCTTTTCAAGTTTAAGTTGTGGTTTAGCTTTTCAACTCGCATACTCGTACATTTCATGTACTGATGCCAGTTGGCCTGCATCTTATTATGATGCAGACGCAGGTACCCAGGATCAGCATCCAGTACGCCGTTGATCCAATTGAGCACTCCAGAGTCAGTGGTGAGCCTCCTTGCATTCCGGAGGACTCAATTATTTTGTGTTCTTAGTTTTGTTTTATTAGGGTGTTGTGGGGTCTGTCCCAATATCCATCTCAGTATTTTAGAGGCTTCATAGACAATTAGTCAGTTAGTTTTGAGTCTCTCATCTATTTATATATGTAAATATTCTATTTTGAGATTCGAGTTGCCTTTGTGGCCAGATTTTATAAGTTTAAGCTGTTTTGTAATCTTGCATTTGCATTGAGTTATTCTGTTGGGTTTGGTTTCCGCTGAGTTAAGAAAGCCAGGCCAAGGGTTCGCTTGGGGCTAGAAATGGTCTCTGGTTGCCGGTCCCACCCAGGGTGTAGGCTCGTGGCGTGACATCGGTGCTCAATACTACTCCCAAAACTATACTAGCTCTTATGTTTTAAAAACATACTTCTTTCTGCTGATTTGAGATAATTGCTCAAAAACTTAGCCCAAAGGCTATCTTGGAAATCTCAGTTTCCTCTCTTGCTTCATTTAGAAAGCGATTATTCTTTTCTGAAAACTAGCCCGAAAGCTCTTTGGAAATCTCAGTTTCCGTTCTTATTTAAATGTGAAAACATTTAAAAACCCTTTGGGAATACTTAGTCCCCATATACTTTTGAAGAAAATGACTTCAAACTTTACTCTTTACTCATTACTGAACTCAAAGCTTTAAGTCTTAAAACAAAGTTTAAACATTTGTAAAAGACTTCTTAAGATATGGTTCATGCAAAATTATGGACATGAACGGTTCAATGCAAGGTTTTCAATAACCATAGATAGAACTCAATACTTGGAACTCAACAACTTCAATGATACTACTCATTTCAAGAGTGCTCAACTCAGAGGGTTCATGCGGAAATTATGAGCATGAACTACTCAACTCAAGGATACTTCTCATCTCATGACTACTCGACTCATAAAGTTCATGCGAAATTATGGGCATGAACAATCAACTCAAAGACTTCATGGGTAACATGTAATAGTCCCATGATTAGAAATATAAGCTCAAAGGGGTTAGAAACTCAATACATAAGACTTATGACATGGAGATATTACTCCTCTCATAGATACTCAACTTCTGGAGTTCATGCGAAATTTATGGGCATGAATGACTTGACTCGTAGGTCTACATAACATTATGGAACTCATGTATACAACTCTTCTCATTCTCATACTTACTTTCTCAAAACTTAGTTCAAATCGGTAGTTAATCTCAAAGGATTCACAATTGAACTCAAAGGCTTACTTGAACTCTACTCTTAACTCTCTGTTGAATGTGAATTATGAATTCAAGAGTTATGGTTCATGATATGAAAGATATAGATGATAGTGTAGACTCATGGATACATTCTCCTCACTCTCATGCACACTTACTCGAGTCTTGAAACAAGTTACTAGAAGTTGTAAAAGACTCCTCAAAAAGACTCATAGGGACTTTCTCAAAATGTTCGGAAGAACTCTCAAGACTTAACTCTTAACTTTTCCTTGAATTTGAATTATTAATTCAAGGTTAGGATTCATGTTATGAATGATTTCTAAGTGTTTGGAAGTAGTTTGAAGTGTTTAGAATCAAAAGGGGTGAAGATACACTTCATAGGAGCTCAAACGGGACAACCGATGGAGAATGAGTGGGGGCAGGCGACCCTAGCGCGTTCTGGGCGCGGGACGCCAGCCCCTAACTTCAGAGGATGCATATGGGAGCACTGCAGGGGTGCTGCCCCAGCCCCTTGGGCGCATCTGGGGAGCGCTGCCCCAGCCTTTCCCCAGGTCAAGTTCGACAAATTTCGCCTCTCGTTTTCTAATCCTAAACCTCTTTTAATCGATTTCTTTTCTCAAGTTTTCCATATATTCAATTACCCAACCTAAGTACACACTAATCCACTCAAAACAATCCCTTTCATCTCAAGAAATCATCAAAACGCCCAACAAAACAAGATTTAGAATGAACTTCAAGAACACCTATCAAGAACTTAAATCCTTCAACTTTTTGAGAATGAAACTTCACTGAAAATAATATGTTTGGCATGTGGTTGAACAAACCCAACAGTATGGAAGCTTACATACCTCTTAGGGCTTAATCCCATGGTGACAATCCACAACAACTCTCAAGCATCTCGACGAACGCTTCGATCCTTTCTCTTTTCTCCTCTTTTCTCTTCTTCTTTTCTCTTCTTGAACTCTCAACTAAAACCCTAGGTGTAAACTAGGATTATAAAACTGAACCTAATCAGATTAGACCCCTAAAATATTACTAAAAATGAATCAAATCTGTTTGGGTAAGGAAAAGACCAAAATACCCCTTACTATTTCCGGTTTTGACTTTCCTTAACTGGACAGCCTAACTTCAAAAGGCCATATCTCACTCATCCGACCTCTAAACTTAGCAAACTCGGCGGCGTTGGAAAGATAATTCAAAGGTCTTTCCTACGGTATCTGGTAGCACACCTAAATCATCCTGATCTAGGAGTTACGGTCGTTTGAAGTTGACCCAAAACTCATACTTAAGCATAACTTGCAAAATTTCCGATTTTGCTATTTCCAATTTAATTCTTTTTGGAACTCAACGTGCTACATCTAGTGACCTTAAAACTTAAGAAATTTTTTAATTCCTTGGTAAAATCTCACTTGCTGCGACGAATGGTTCGAGTCTTAGTTCGAAATTTTTTCTGGGGTGTTACATGGTATCAGAGCCAATGGTTCAATGACCCAGGTTCATCGAGGTTGAAGACAAGTTCAAGGCCGTATCAAATCAATTTGCAACCAATTTGATGATAAATAAGATTTTTGTCCAGCTACATGTGGAGAAGAGATTTAAACCATATTTTCAACATTCCTGCTGCTGCATCTTTGAAAATAAAAATAAAATATTTTAAAACCATTTTTAACACATACATTTTAAACTTTATTTTTAATCATGGCAAGCAGCAGTGATGAAGACTATGTGAAGAACAAAGATATCCTGCATGTGAAGAAGACGGATCGAGTTTTGTCAAGAAAATCCAGCCAAAAGGGGAGATTTGTTAGGGTTTTTCCCTGATTTTCTTACCACATTTGAGTTTTAATTCTTCCTTAAAAGAAAGTCAAAGCATTACCATAAATGCTTGAACTTTTTCTGAAAGGAAAATATTATTCTCTTCCATATTTGGTTTATTCTTTTCTTAGAGGAAAAGTTTGGAGATCTATAAATTGAAGATCCCTATTCTCATAGCATAACACAATAGAATCCACAATGTAGTAGTTTAAGACTCTTGTTTATGGGGAGATTTTCTCCTAAACATATTTATATTTTTTCAATATTAGTTTTATAATATATATGTAGGTCGCTTGGCCAAACTATATTAATAATATGTCTTTAGTATACTTTTATTTATCGTCTAATTTATCAACATGTGATTTGCAATTGTAAGCTTCCGCATGATGCCCCAATCACCTTCATAACCCAACAATAGCTTGTATTGTTGACTTTGGGTCCTAGGCTCCCATGACTTTAAAATGCATCACTTGGGTCTAATGTCACTTCTTTTTATATCGACAATCAATATCTTACTTGCGTTTTGTATTGTCGATGTTGTATATGCCAGGATGCTACAATGTTCTTTTTACTCTGGATACCAAGACAAAAGGCAAAAGATAACACAATTATTGGACTTTCTGTATTGAGAAATCGAAATTCCTGGACGCAAATGGTTAGAGAAAACTATTGATGGAATGTACACGTCCACGGACCAGGTCCCTTGACTCAGCAAGAACAGTAACTGAAATAAATGCAAAAAGTAAATAGCTGAAAGTAAAATCTGCACAAGGATTTTATGTGGAAACCCCCTTGCTCAAGGGCAGTGAAAACTGACATGGGTGCGACAGTTTTTTTGAAGAGTCAGAGCAACATAAAATCAACAAAAATAAGTTTTAGATACCTTATCATTAAATGTATCGCCTGTGAGGGTAATAACTTCAGCTTTAGCGATGTATATCGAACTCAACAAAATGATGCAACACAATAAGATACAGGAAAATGGGTTCATATAGCGTTTCAATGCAGCCCAGATTTTGATTTTTTTACTGAAAATTGCTATGACTTTGAAGGAGATTTGGATGCCTGAATCGAAGTTTGAAGACGGTGGGGAAATTTTGAAAAGGAGAAAAGGGAGAAAGAGTGAAAGATAAAGGGTGTTTGGGGATATTTCTAAAAGTTTATGGACCATTTTGTCTTATAATGTTTCTTTTGTGGGTGAACTTCAATTTGAAGTTTGAACCTATTATTTGGTGGCGTTTGGCTATGTTTCATTTTGTTATTGAAAAAAAAATTGTTTTATGAGTAAAAATTGATATTTGTAAATTGAAATTTTGTTTGACCATGAAGTAAATTAGAGTCGTTTTTGTTTAATTTTTGTTGTTGTTTTTGTATTTTTTTATTTTTTTTATAGACAAACGTGTTTTTATGACAAACGTCACCTAGTCACTCTTTTTTATCTTGAAAAAATAAGGTAAATAGTGTTCACCTAAATTTTAAATAGACGACAGATATATAATATATGTATGTCGTTTAGAAAAAGTAAACAATGAATCTGACGAGATAATTAAAAAAAACCTTTTTTAAGATACAAGAATTGTTATTAGTATAATGTATAATTAACATATTATATAGTTAATAACAATATAATTTTTTTTGGCATTGTTGTGTCACTTTAAAGGTTATTAAAGAGGGCGATATATAGGTAGTTGATTTTTGAACATCATTTAAATTTTAAATTATATTCACAATGTACATGAATTTGTAAATTTACAACTATTAAATATGAGTCTGAAGTTGTAAAAATCTTATATGAACTTCAGTCATTCGAGGGATTTTTGTGTGAACTTTGTGATCAAATGAATGACATTCGAAATTTATGGACCATTTTGTCTTATAATGTTTCTTTTGTGGGTGAACTTCAATTTGAAGTTCGGTCTCATTATTTTGTGGCGTTTGGTCATGCTTCATTCTGATATTGAAAAAATATATATATTATGAGTGAAAATTGATATTTGCAAATGACCACGAAATAAATTAGAATTGTTTTTTTAAATTTTCGTGAGAAAATATTTTATGTTGTTTTTGAATTATTTCAAAATTTTATGAATAAATGTGTTTTCATGGCAAAACGTTACCTATTTGCTTTTTCTTCTTGAAAAACTAAGGTAATAGTGTTCACCTACAAATATATGATATATGCATGTTGTTTAGGAAAAGTAAACGACGAATTTGACGAGTTATTTGAAGGGAAAAAAGACCTTTTTTTAAGATACAAGAAATGTTATTAATACAAGGTTTGACTGGTGTATAATAATATAATATTTGTATGAACTTTGTGATCAAATGAATGACATTCGAAATTTTTAAAGAAATATAAGACATATGTGACTAAAGTTCATGTGAATAATTTCTTTCCCCAAAACAATTCGACATATTTTTTTTTTTATTTTTTTTTTTTATGGTAGATAAATTCAAAAAGATTTTACATGAAATAAACAACATACCATAAAATAAAAATTAATACAAATTTATAATCTTGTTGAATTATAAGCTCCTTGTGACATGAATGGACATGTAAGAATAATTTAGAAAACTTCCATGCAATATAATTTCTCTTTCTCTACATGAACATGATTATCACCAACAGGACTAGCAAATTGTAGAAATTCCTTGTCTTGTTCAAAAATGGACATTTGTTGTTGGTTCAAGTTAATAAACACTTCAATTCCTCTATTTTGATCTTGTGTATTCATCAAATAAATCATATTGCTAAATGGTGTACTTGCTATGCTTGCTCTTGTAGGTCTCCCCCATCCAAAATCCAAATCTTGGAATGGAATGTTACATACACTACTACATCGATACACATCGTGACATGAACTCTTCTAACGATACGATTGATCATCCTTTGTTCCTGTATTTATTTTATTTGCGTATTCAAGCATCTCTGATACCCATTTGTTTTCTTTGAAATTGTCTCTGGTGGAAAGCTCTTGTTTGGACTTTCTTATATCCGCTACTAATTTTGGTAACCTAAGGTCTTCTAGGTTATATATTGGTGTAGAGAAGGCGGTGAGAATGTTTCCGATTGTGGATGCTGATTTTATTGAAGGTGGAATTGTTTTTCGTAAATCAGTTACTAAAACCATTTGAGACGAAGAATCATTACCATTTGGAATTCGATACTTTCTTCTGCATTTGGCTCAACCACAACAGGGAACTTTAGTGGGCCATCGGGTAGAGATGCCATTAATGAGTCCTGAACATAATACGAAGGGGATGATAATTCACCATTTGGATGTTCTCGGGTTAATGTAGCCCAATCCTTCAAAAAAGACAAGGCACTACGTGCATCACCCACCTTATGTGACATACACACACTTATTGCCATTCCTCCACAATCAAAGTGGCTAAGTTGAGCTACGCTCAATCGACCACTATGGTGCAGATGAAGGTGTTTCTTTCACATAGTCAGCTACTAGGAGGGGTGATTTTGATGATGGAAAACCTAAACCTTAGGAAACATAAAGTTGTTTGCATTAGTTGGTGTTACCTATACAAGGAAGCGGGGGAGGATGTGGATCATCTTCTGCTACATTGTAGTCTAGACAAAAGAAAGTGTGCAATATGCTAATAATGGTAATTAGCATGTATATAAAACGTGCTTTAGACTTTCCTGCATTTGACCAAGAGGATTCTTCATGTGCATTGCTAACAGTAGAATGTCCGATGCTGCTTAACACGGAGACGGTAACAATGGCTTTGAACCATGTTACAAGCATCCCTTTCAAAGATTTTTGCCCTAATTGGTTATCATTTAGATCTTGATAGTAGACTTATGTAGCAATAAACACTAAGCTGCACTTGACTTTTCAGAAGACAAACATATCAGCCTACTTTCCAAATGGTTATAACAAATTACTACCAATTCATGATTTTACTGGGAAGCAGATGCTGCTGACATTCGATAATTTAGTCATCCCTGTATATCCCAGACAAACCCACCATTTCATCTGAAGGACAAGACAAAATACTAAAGCAGGCTAGTTTTAAAAGACTTACCAGTGCTTACACCACGGAACACAAAAATTGACAAACCATGCCGTGTCCTTCTCGCTTATCTAAATGAACCACAAAAGAACAACATGAGTATGGTATAGGAGCCATTCAAGGAATTGCAAAAAAAAAAAAAAAAAAACCAGCGAACTCAATACTGCAAGTATTATTTGTTTCAATGTTGACCACTAATTGATGGTAAAACAAATCATAAAAAACCATAAAGAGAACTTAAATATTTAACTTAACACGTACACTGCTTATCTATTAAATTGGTCTCAATACTTGGGGGGTCATTAGGTTCAAAAACAAATTAAGCAGAAGTTGGTAGTGCAGAGATTAGTAGGTGAGGACGGTAATGCAAGGATATGGGTAATGTGGAGAATATTTTTGTTGTATGTTTGATTTGTTTCAAATATGCAATGTGAAATTTGAAGTGTGTGTTTACTTTTAAAATAAGTTTAAGTTTATTTACTTCTAAACTATGCAATGTGTAATTGAAGTAGTTCTGAATGCCTAGACAATCATGTTTGTTATAAAATCAGTCACCACCAATTTTTTTTTGGTATACTAGAGAAAACTTCAGAGCTTTTTTGTCTTTTTAGTTGTTTCAATGCATGTATTCTTATTCCACGTTTTATCCACATAAAACAAAACTCATAACTTATAAATGTATTATTTATGGCAACATAGAATAAAGCAACCAAATATGGTATAACTATTAAGAAATAAGCAACCAAATGGTGTATAATTTAAGGCCAAGTACATAAGCACCTCCAAAACTTGTTCGACACTTTCATTTTGACACCTGAACAGGGAGTAGTATCTACTGAACACTTGAATTCGAGCCAAAATGTGCCCATTAGACACAATTACACTTATTTTTAGTGTAAGTGGAACATCTTTGTTCTTTCATTTTCCTCCTCTGTCGCCCACCAACATCAAACACATTCCTCTTCCATCCCGCCACCATTGCCACCACCATAACCAGAAGAAAGCCCCTACTGAAATTTCCTTTCTTTACAAAATGTCTAATAATTCACTTTCTTCTTTGTTCTCAGCTAATTAAATGCTCTAGAAACCATCAAAAACGAAATCTAACCCCACTTGCAGACGTCAAATTCTTCCAAGAAAGCATCTCATGGTTATTCTCTAACTTGCTTGGACTCGGGTGTGGGTGTCCGATACGGGTGTCGATCTAGCGGTCGGATCCTCTATGACCTAAATTTAAGATTCGGGGATATGGATCCATGTGCGGATACGGGTGCGGAAATTCGGCTAAAAATAGAGTTATAAACCTAAATTATGAGATATTATGTGGAAAACTCAAGAAGAAAATAATGATCAAGAGGAGAATCTTGGAAGGAGATACAAGGAAAGGGGGTGGCAATAGAAATTTATATATACAAGATATTTCATTTTCTTCAATTTCACCTTTATTTTGATTACAGATATCATTGAATCTGTCCAAAATTTCTCCCACGAATTTGGTCAAAGTATCCAATACCGGTTGACCAGATTGGGTATGGATCCCACACCCACGTCATGCCGATACGGGTGTGGCACTGAAAGTGAAAAGTCCGAGCAACTTAGGTTTTTTCTATTTCTAGCTTCATTCACCATTATTGAATCATCCTCTGAACTCACAAAATTTGTGGTTTTGCTAACTAGAAATTCTAAGACCCATATGGGGTTCACTCACAAGCACTAAACAGCTTTTTTAACAGCTTGGTTTCTCAATCTATAGCAGCTAGAGTTCAGCTTAATGGATATTATTTGCGCTACGAGGTGGTTGGTATCAGACAATTGGGGGGGAGGGGGGGGGGGGTTTGTTGACATGTCTTTCTAATTGGCCTTGTTTGCCATGCCACGCGCATGATAGTCATGCACCACACATAATTTAGAATTATCAAATTTGTGTTCAAAAGTTACATTTTTCTACAACATAAAGTATTTAATAGATGCTACTTGTAGTTCAAGTGTCAAAATGAAAGTATTAGACAAATTGGGTGTGTGTGTGTGTGTATTTGGCCATAATTTAATGTTGGTTTTATGCAGGTATTATAATGCTTATACATCATCAAACAAGACCTTAATGCTTATCCCCTACTTTAAAACAGTTGTGTCCAATATGCTCAAGTGCATACTAAATTACTCTTAGTATATTGGAGATTAACCACTATAGTATATTAGAGAACTCCTCATGTTAGATAATCCTTAAGTACAGACTATAGAGTATTGAAATTTTATAGACCAGACAAACCATTTATATTAAGTGAATACAGCTGACCCCAACTAGCTTGGAATTGAGGCGTAGATGTTGTTACAAGCTCCTAATCAAATTACACAGAAAAATAATTCCGTGAAACAATTAGGAGAATGGTAAGGACACTTGCATCTCATGCAATTCCAACCCAAAATGACACGTAACAGGTTCCAATATGGACTATGTTGCTCGAACTCTTTAAATATGTTGCTGCACACATATCGTATCCGTAAAAAAATGTACTACTTCCGGACGAACATACTCACACTCATCAACATTTTTTTGAAGAGTTTGAGCAATATCAAATATGGAAACACTCATTTCTTACTTTGACAAACAAAACAAAAGTCAACAAACAATCAAATTAACAGACACCCAGATCAAATGTAGACATCATCACTCAATAACTAATGAAATACTTATCATCTTTTAAAAAATAAAACAGCAAAATAAGAACAATAATTACTTGAAAACTCATCAAACAAAAATGTTGTTGCACCCGTATCATAACCATTAAAAATGTACTACTTTTGAACGATCCGACACACACCAAATCAACAAATACCCAGATCAAATTTAGATATCATCACTCAATTACTAACAAAATATCATCTCAAATGACACAACAACAGCATAGAGCAACAATTACTCAAAAAGTCAAAACACATACATGTTACAGATCGTATAAACCCCAGTAATCTTCTACAAGGTAAAACTAATATCTGATCTAAACAAACAACAAATTAAAATCTATATTGCTCAAACTCTTCAAAAATGTCCACAAGTGCGTATCGAATCCTCCAAAAGTAGTATATTTTTGCAGAATCCGATACGGGTGTGACAGTATTTTTGAAGAGTCCGAGCAACATAAAAGCAACAAAAATAAGTTTTATTTACCTTATCATTAAACGTATCGCCTGTGAGGGTAATAACTTCAGCTTTAGCGATGTATATCGAACTCAACAAAAAGATGCAACACAATAAGATACAGGAAAATGGGTTCATATAGCGTTTCATTGCAGCCCAGATTTTGATTTTTTTTTTTTTTACTGAAAATTGCTCTGAATTTGAAGGAGATTTGGATGCCTGAATCGAATTTTGAAGACGATGGGGAAATTTTGAAAGGGGAAAAAGGGAGAAAGAAGGAAAGATAAAGGGTGTTTGGAGATATTTCTAAAAGTTTATGGATCATTTTGTCTTATAATGTTTCATTTGTGGGTGAACTTCAATTTGAAGTTTGATTCCATTATTTGGAGGCGTTTGACTATGTTTCATTTTGTTACTGGAAAAATAATTGTTTTATGAACGAAAATTGAAATTGTGTTTGATCATGAAATAAATTAGAGTTGTTTTTTAAATTATTTGGAGGCGTTTGACTATGTTTCATTTTGCTACTGGAAAAATAATTGTTTTATGAACGAAAATTGAAATTATGTTTGATCATGAAATAAATTAGAGTTGTTTTTTAAATTTTCGTAAGAATAATTTTTGTTAGTTATTTTTGAATTTTTAATTTTTTTTTATGAACAAACGTGTTTTCATGACAAAACGTCATCTATTCGCTTTTCTTCTTAAAAAACTAAAGTAAATAATGTCCACCTAAATTGAAAATAGCCAGCAGATATATAATATATGTATGCAGTTTAAAAAAAGTAAACGATGAATCTCATGAGTTACTTAAAGGAAAAACATTTTTTTAAGATACAAGATATGTAATTAATATAAGGTTTGACTAACATATTATATAGTTTAACAGTATAATTTTTTAATTAATTTTTTGGCATTGTTGTGATACTTTAAAGTTTATTAAAAAGGGTGATAGGTCGTCGATTTGTGAACCATCATTTAAATTATATTTGCAATGTATAAGAATTTACAAGTTTACTACTTTTAATTATGAGTCTAAAGCTGTAGATATCTTATATGAACTTCAGACGTTCAAGAATTTATTAGAGTAATTTTTTTTCAAAAAGAACTTAACATTTAATTTTTTTATATGTTTATGGTAAATAAATTCAAAGAGTTTTACAAGGAATAAACAACATACCATAAAATAGAAATTTAGAAACATATATAGCAAATACAAATTTATAACCTTGTTGAACTATAAACTCCTTGTGACATGAATGCATATGTAAGAATAATTTAGAAAGCTTCCATGCAATATAATTTCTCTCTGTCCTCATGAGCATGATTATGATTATCACCAACAGGACTAGCAAATTGTAGAAACTCCTTGTCTTGTTCAAAAATGGACACTTGTTGTCGATTCAAGTTAATAAACACTTCAATTCCTCTATTTTGATCTTGTGTATTCATCAAATAAATCATATTGCTAAATGGTGTACTTGCTATGCTTGCTCTTGTAGGTCTCCCCCATCCAAAATCCAAATCTTGGAATGGAATGTTACATACACTACTACATCGATACACATCGTGACATGAACTCTTCTAACGATACGATTGATCATCCTTTGTTCCTGTATTTATTTTATTTGCGTATTCAAGCATCTCTGATACCCATTTGTTTTCTTTGAAATTGTCTCTGGTGGAAAGCTCTTGTTTGGACTTTCTTATATCCGCTACTAATTTTGGTAACCTAAGGTCTTCTAGGTTATATATTGGTGTAGAGAAGGCGGTGAGAATGTTTCCGATTGTGGATGCTGATTTTATTGAAGGTGGAATTGTTTTTCGTAAATCAGTTACTAAAACCATTTGAGACGAAGAATCATTACCATTTGGAATTCGATACTTTCTTCTGCATTTGGCTCAACCACAACAGGGAACTTTAGTGGGCCATCGGGTAGAGATGCCATTAATGAGTCCTGAACATAATACGAAGGGGATGATAATTCACCATTTGGATGTTCTCGGGTTAATGTAGCCCAATCCTTCAAAAAAGACAAGGCACTACGTGCATCACCCACCTTATGTGACATACACACACTTATTGCCATTCCTCCACAATCAAAGTGGCTAAGTTGAGCTACGCTCAATCGACCACTATGGTGCAGATGAAGGTGTTTCTTTCACATAGTCAGCTACTAGGAGGGGTGATTTTGATGATGGAAAACCTAAACCTTAGGAAACATAAAGTTGTTTGCATTAGTTGGTGTTACCTATACAAGGAAGCGGGGGAGGATGTGGATCATCTTCTGCTACATTGTAGTCTAGACAAAAGAAAGTGTGCAATATGCTAATAATGGTAATTAGCATGTATATAAAACGTGCTTTAGACTTTCCTGCATTTGACCAAGAGGATTCTTCATGTGCATTGCTAACAGTAGAATGTCCGATGCTGCTTAACACGGAGACGGTAACAATGGCTTTGAACCATGTTACAAGCATCCCTTTCAAAGATTTTTGCCCTAATTGGTTATCATTTAGATCTTGATAGTAGACTTATGTAGNCTAAGGTCTTCTAGGTTATATATTGGTGTAGAGAAGGCGGTGAGAATGTTCCCGATTGTGGAGGTTGATTGTATTGAAGGTGGAATTATTTTTTGTAAATCGGATACTAAAACCATTTGAGACGAAGAATCATTACCATTTGATATGTTTGCACCAGCAATTGCTGCACATTTGTAAACAATTGCACTAACAACCTCAGTCGTAGTTGGATTTTGCACTATTGATGATGGATCATCAACGATCAATGCTTTGAGAGCTCTTATATTGGATTCAGATAAAAAAAACCTCTTTTCAAATTCGACATTTTCTTCTGCATTTGGCTCAACCACAACGGGGAACTTTAGTGGGCCATCGGGTAGAGATGGCATTAATGAGTCCTGAACATAATACGAAGGACATGATAATTTACCATTTGAATGTCCTTGGGTTAATGTAGCCCAATCCTTCAAAAAGGAAAAGGCAATACGCGCGTCACCCACCTTATGTGACATGCACACACTTATTGTCATTCCTCCACAATCAAAGTGGCTAAGTTGAGCTACGCTCAATCGACCAATGTTAAGTCTGGGCGATGAACGACTTGATCCATTGGACAATTAACTTCAACTTCAAAGAACTCAGCCCCAGTGTCATCACATTGAATAGTGGCATTATCTCTTAAACTTCCAACCCTTGGTTGATGATAAGCCAATACTTTTGAAAATGAGTTTTCTAGAAGTTTAGAGAGTTGTTTTGGACCTTGTTCTAATTGATGTTTTGGGTAAAATAAAACAAGGGGCATATAAAAATTACCCATACATTGATCAAGAAGTGAAAGTTTGTGAATTCTTTGAGTTGATGGAGTGGGAGAAAAAGGTTTCACAACTTTCTTGGAGATTGTTGATAGCAATCTTGAAAAACTAGACATCTTTAATTTTTTATTTATTTTTAAATGCAAAATTAAAATCTCACACTAATGAATTTTTCTTCTTAGTATTTTGTTACTATATATAGATACATTAGGAAAACAGTATTTAAATACTAGCCAAAAAAGTTTAAACAATTTTTTTCTCACTTTGGAATAAATGGTCAAATTTGGATTGCCATATACTATATGCATAACAATAACAATAAAACTCCTATTTTATTTATTTAGTCAAACAGCACCATTTGGAACTGTTCTAGCAATGTCAAAGATTCCAATCTTTATCAACAAATAATATCGGCGCAATGTAATCGAGCTAAATTTAGACGAATCAAAATAAATATCGTCAAACTCTATTAAATATGGGTAAAAAATATGAATCACATCCCAAGTCGTTCGACTCTTAATTTTTTTTTCTTAATTTGTTTTATATACTTAAAGAAAAGTTAAGTAAATAAATTGTTCTTTATTATAGCTTTACATGATATAACAAATGAAAAAATATATTTTTAATTTGAACTTTTTGACAAGATTTATCATTAGTCAATTTAGGTTACATACTTAACTCAAATTATTTCAAACTCTTAAACGAGCTAACAAATCAAGATAAACTAGATTAATAATGGACAAATTAACACTTAAACATATTGAACGAACAATATTTTCATAAACTAGTTTTATCACCACAACATCAATTATTAATTATTTTTAAAAGAATAGAATAAATACATGAGCAGGGCACACATAACATTGAAAACTCCTAAAACAATATTTTTTTTTTCTGCCCATATATTTTTTTTTCCAATTTCGCACTGTGATAATATTATTTTAAAAAAAAGCAAGAAAGTCAAACTTCTTTGATATGATGAATATAAAATATTGAACAACTGATATCTGGTCTTAGTACATAATTACGTATCATGATTCATGCTAACTTTATGGTGTAACTTATTTTTTAAAATTATTTTTTCATATTCAACGTGTATTTAATTTAAACTCATTTGAAAAATAATTTCCTTCAGTGTTAAAAAAAACTTATACCATTGTGTTAATTTAATCGGTGCCAACATGTTACTCTTTTAGTTTTTAGATTATATAAACGTTATGTATTATTAAAAATAAAATTCATATAATATAATAATAGAAGTTATAAATAGACAGTGTATCAAACTTAAATTCTAACAAGTCCCACAAATCAAATTACTATTATAGTGTTGTCTCAATTATAAAGAACATATATAATGGGATAATCAATGGTCAACTTCTTTATATGATTTTTTTTCATTATCTTTTCTTTATTTATTTTACTCTATTTTAAAAAAAAGAAGATATTTTTTATTAATAAAAACAAATAAATAGTCAACTTTGGATTGCTATACTAGCTCTTAAAATTTCAAGGTAAAGGGCGGGACCCATTTTGGCAATCTCAAGTTCTTATTTATTTTTGAATTTTATAAATTTAATGTTCAATATCCATTTGAAATTCGATTAATTTAAACTTTATTAAAAAGTTTCACCTAAAAAATAAAAAATAAATTTTTTTAAAGCGTCTTCACTTTTTCAAAAATAATATTAACCTTTTATTTTTTTTAAAACGGCTGTCAACTTTTTTGTGTAAAATTCTTACACTTAAAGCAATTATTTTCTGCATGGCAATTTGGACTTTGACATAATTGTAATACTCCCTCTGTCCCATTTTATATGATGTAGTTTGACTCGGCACGGAGTTTAAGAAAGAAAGGAAGACTTTTAAAACTTGTGGTCCAAAATGAATGATAGAAATTTGTGTGGCTATAAATCATTTCATTAAGGGTAAAATAGACATTTTATAGTTAAATTGTTACTAAATATAGAAATGTGTCATTCTTTTTGGGACTGACTAAAAAGGAAAGTGAGTCATATAAATTGGGACAGAGGGAGTAATTAATTATAATGAAATGTTGAACACAGATTTGCTTATTGGAATAAATAGCTGACAATTTCTTTAAGAAAATGAAAACAACAACTACTATAATATATTTGTAAAAAAAATACACTCTATGATTTTACGTCACTACGACCAGAGAAGTCCTAACTTGTCGAGAATCTATTTGAGTCATAAAAAAATAAAATTAACATAAATAAATCATATTTTTAAGATGCAACTAAAATAGGTTTAGTGTAACTTTTTTTTTATTTATTTAATGAAAAATTTAAACACAAACGTTAATCTATTAACGTCTAAATTTTATAACATAAAACAGAAGTTTTTCTTAAACTTTATAAAATGGAAGTTTCTCTTCATAAAAAAAAAAAAACTAAATAACTCAAAATCTTCATTAAAAAAATATTGAATTTTTTAGTTTCTAAAATAGGAAAATACAACTAAGTACATAGTTTTAATCTAAAGAAATATCATGGTAAAAAGAATACTGAATACTAAAGTAAAATCCCTAATGCTTATTAGATATGTTAACAATTTTAGTTGTAGTATTTTTCTGTCTCTTTGATAGTTTCTTCATTTCTTAATTTTTCTGATCTTTTTACTTCTCATTCCATGTTTCATATTTACTTGACAAGAAAAAAACATTCTAAATTTAATATATAATTTGTCTAAGAGGATTATGAATATGCACAACACATAATTAATGTGTGTGTATGTATATGTCTAAAAAGTTTCTTTGAGAACTCTTTTTCCTTTTTCCTTCATTTAAAAAATGATAAAATAAGATTCATCTAAGCACTAATCTAAAAGAAAAATAAAGAAAAAACAAATTATGTGTGTGTATGTATATGTCTAAAAAGTTTCTTTGAGAACTCTTTTTCCTTTTTCCTTCATTTAAAAAATGATAAAATAAGATTCATCTAAGCACTAATCTAAAAGAAAAATAAAGAAAAAACAATGTTCAATGTTTATCTTAGCCTTATTCTAAGAGAAAAATCTTTGTTTATGATTTTTACTTATATATAAACGAAATTTTGAATAAACTAGAACATCAATAATATCATTCAAATCTTCCACTAATTTGTATATTAATCTTGAATCAATGAATAAAAGATGAAAAGAAATAAATTTCAAATTTAATTAAAAAAATTGTGGGGTAGATTGTTGGGTGGTCGGGTTGTGCTATGACCCTTCAATCTTTCGAAAATCTTTAAAAGAAAACCTTCGAATTTTTAATGTGGTGTTGACTGTTGGGTAGTCAGATTGAGGATCAGTGCAGGGTTATGAAATTTGAGGAAAAAGTGAAAAGGAAAGTGAAAAGAGTAATTTTTTATAAAGTGGAAGAAAAAATTAACTTTATAAAGTGTAAGAAAAACTCCACTTTATAAAGTGACAGATAAAGTTCTGTTTTATAAAGGGTAAGAATACTTTTCATTTTATGTTAAAATTTAGGCGTGCCATTTAAATTTTTTGATAAAACGAAAAAAAACTACACTGAGCATATTTTAGTTACATCCTAAAAATCTAACTTATTTATATTAATTTTATCTTTTTATGACTCAAATAGGTTCTGGACTGTCCTTACTTATAGTTAAAGGTGAATTTAGAACAAATTATATAAGTTCAACAAAAATATTAACAATAACTTTCCACTCGAACCATAATATCTATATATTGTACCATATAATAAGAGGCTACAAACACATAATTATTATTTAATTTATTATTTTTATAAATTTGATGTTCGTTATTCTTTTTGAAATTAGATCAATTTGAACGTCATTGAAAAGTCTCACCTCAAAAAGAAAATATATTTCTTTTATGGGATAATTCCAAAGACCTTTCTCGAGGTTTCGCTCTATAATACTCACCTCCTTTATGATTTACGATATTACACCTGAACTTATTTAAATAAACATAAATTCATTATAATTTAACAAATTTATCCCTCTTTATATTAATCCATATTATTTAAAAATGGATTATTTAATAAATACTTTAAAAATAAATTAATATGAAGGCAATGTTATACATGGACCTAGATAGAGACAGTGGCGAATCCAGGATTTTACGGTTTTGGGTGCTCACTATTTTTAATATAAACTTGTATTAATCAAAGAGCGTAATTGCGCGCTAAAATTCCTCAACAAGAGTGTTTTTTTTTAAAAAAAAAAATCAATAGTCAATCAAAATTCTTTGAATTGGTTCAAGAAAAAAAAAAAGAGGAACANCCTTATATTTTACAAATAAGAATAATATGGAAGAAAAAGTATTCACCTAAATGACTGTTATAAGCAAAGAAATACACTACATCAGACATGAAACAGAAAAAAAAAAATTAAAGCAATGAAAAGAAAATGAGGCAAAAGAATATATCATAATATTATGTTGCAACTGAAGTGAAGCAACCCTATTATCTTATATGATAATATGCATTTATATAAATTATATAAGTGCACAAAAAAGGAATATGAAACGGTATATTCAGGAAGTTCTTTCATCTTTCATTCAATATATATAATTATATAGAGTATTAACTTAAGATTTAATTGAGTAATAAATTGGGGAAGAGGAAAGATTAGATAATTTAGAGAGTTATTGGTCTATTTTAAAAAAAATGTAAATGAAGAAAGGAAAGGGTTCTTTTCTCTAACATAAAAAAACCAAAAGTTTTAAAGTATCAAAAATTATTATCTGATCATCGTCTCTTTGGTTTTTTTCGTTTTCCATTTATTATTTTATTATATAAAACAATTAAACCGTAACAAGTATAGAATTATATTACAACCATTTATTAAAAAATTTCTTTTTTTAGTTGAAGGGTATTTTTGTAATTCAACTTTTAACTTGGGAGCTTAATAAGTATAGAATTATATATATATATATCCAATAGTGAAAGTTTATGCATATGCTAAATGTCCATTTATATAAGATAAATTTAACTAATTTACCAAGTATATAATTAATTCATCATTAGTTTGTGCTAATTATAATAGAAGAAAATCAAAAGTTCAACGATTGCAAGTTTTCATAGTAAGTATTTATTGAAGCAATTACTTAGCATTTAATATAATTTTTTGAATATAATTCATCTGAAAATTTTTATACCTTTGCACGGTAGGAGTAATCGAGGTACACTTAAGGGTCATTTTAATTGTTCCTAAACTTTTGATTTTCTTTTGTCATTTAATAGGATATCATCCAATTGTACAAATATTCATTGTATCTATATTAATTCATGCCAAAGATTGTGAGTTCTCCATTTTTAGAATATAATATTATTATTATAAATATTTTATGATATTTATTATAATTAATGTGTATTTATATTTTTGTTCATAAATATGTAATAATAGTGTTTAATAGAATACAATAGTTTTTATTTATATTTAATATATATTTACATTTTTGTCCATAAATATTATGATATTACAAGGACATTTTTGTAATTCAACTTTTGACATAGAGGCTTCCCATTTATAATATGATATGATATATGATTTTCTTTTACAATGTCTCAATGCAAATATAAAGAGTTTATCCTGATCTATAGCTATTTCCTCGACTTCATGGAAGCAATAGATGCTACACACTCGTCAAAAAGATGTAACAAAGAAAAAGAATTTAACCAAAAATGGAAAGATACTAAGGAAATAGAATAACTTACATCTATCGGAGCACCACTCGTGATAATCATTACAGGTTCTCCCAATCAACATTTATGGTGGAAGTATGAGCAATTTTCGGTGTGGATTGAGCAAAAGACATTCCACACTGCTCAACAGGATATAAAAAAAAGAAAAGGAAAAAACTTAGCAAAAAAGAAAAGTGAAGAAAACAAAAATAACAAGCTTCTGAGGGAAAAGAATAACTTACATCAGTGGGAGCACCATTTGTTTTAATCATCACATGCATTTCCTATTGATAAATATGATGGGAATTTGAGCAATATTTGGCCAGTATTTCCCCTTGTCAAATTCTAGTAGTGGTATGAGCAATGGACATTTGTAAATTACTAGTATAGAGAGGGAAGAGGGCATCCCTTTTACTGAAAGGGATTGGAGATTACGGCAATCCTTGATGATCAGCTCAGAGAGGTAGGAGGGCAGTGCAAATTCGGAGAGTGATTGGAGTTCAGGGCAATTCTTGATCGTCATCTTAGAGAGGGAGGAGGGCAGTGCTGATTCGGAAAGTGATTGGAGATTACGGCAATTTCTGATGGTCAGCTGAGAGAGAGAGGAGGGCAGTGTTGATTCAGAAAGTGATTGGAGATTATCGCAATTCTCGATGGTCAGCTGAGAGAGGGAGGAGGGCAATGCTGATTCGGAAAGTGATTGGAGATTATAGCAATTCTCGATGGTCAGCTGAGAGAGGGAGGAGGGCAGTGTTGATTCAGAAAGTGATTGGAGATTAGGGCAATTGGAGATCTCCAGCTGAGAGAGGGAGGGGGGCAGTGTTGATTCGGAGAGTGATTGGAGATTAGGGCAATATAAATGTAGACATTGAAGTGAAGTGAGGTGGCAAAGATGTAGTGAATGGAGCTCATCATGGTATTCTAAACGTAGCTCAGAAAGAGAGGAGGGAAGCCCACCTTCTTCCAACAGTGACTGAATTTGAGGTAAATTACCCTCAATATATAGATATTGAAGAGAGGTGAGGCTTTTGAGAACTTGGCTGCTTAATGTTTTCAGATTGGATATGCTAAGACTCTTAATAGAGGAAGGCAACTCCCAATGTTGGATCTCTTCATCACTGCCATCATGTCTGATCTCTAACTCAGTGAGACAGGGGAATCTCTGTAAACACCACTCCTTTTGGCCGTTCACTAGTTTCTTGCAATGACTGATCTTCAGGACTTGTAAATTGAAGAGCTCTATTTCTGGCAGACACTTGAGCTTCTGACAACCCCAAATATCCAAAGACGTCATCGCAGACTCAACTGCCACCGAAAGTATTTCAAGATTCTCACAATCCTTAATCTCGAGACTTTCAGTGGCAGTAGGAATCAAAAACCTAGTAACGTTCTGGCAACTCCAAATAGACAATTTGCGTGCTCTTGGGAGAAACTCATCTATGCAATCACATTTTTGCAGTGTCAATTCCTCGAGAAACGTGTTACAATAACCAACTGGCTCCTCCAATTTCAATTTCTGACAATCAGCTACCCATAATGTCTTCAAGGAAGTGGGCAGTATGCTAAAAGGTAAGGAGGTAAGAGAATTACAATCACTAATAACTAATACCTCAATCTGCTTCATTCCCTCAAATTGGGATCTTAACAGTTGAGCTTCCTCAAAAAGAGGTGTCTCTGAAATTCTTAATTCTGTCAGAGAACAAAGATTTTCAGGCAACTTCCCCATCAACTTCGGACATTTTTTAATTGAAAGGTACTCAAGTATAGGGAACTCCCCACTTCCTAGAATGTGCCATTGCTTCCACTCCGGCATATCTGCAAATTTAAGCTCCTCAAGAGAGTTAAAAGGCTTTTTGGAGGATGAACTACCATAGAATTCTTGTGTCACCTCTGTTATTCCATGCATCCCTTCAATGTAAAGGAATCTCAAAGAAGGAAGCTGTCCTAGTGCTGGCAAAGAATCACAGTCCTTGCAGTTGCTAAGAGACAATTCTACTAGCTGAAGAAACGAAGGATCAGCCAGCCAATTTGAAAATTTGGTCCCTCTATATCCGGTGATTTTGATTTCTTTTATGTTTGTGTATGGCCGTAGCCCATCAAGTATGGATCTTTCAGTTTGTGAATCGTCGGCAGAACTACCTTCACTCCACTCCAAATATAACTTCTCAACATGTTCCTTTTCCTTCATATTTGCTTTCAGAGCTTCCCTTCTATCAACTACTTTTTGCAACTCTAGAACTGATAGAGATCCATACAAGTTCTGTACTTCACCCAAATCTTCCATTCTCCAACCACCGCTACCACCTACAAGAAACTTGGCTCCCACTAACACTTGGAGGCTTTTCAACTTGCTCAGATGTAGCGGCATCTTCAAGCGACGAGTGTTGCTTATGTCAAGATGACGCAAGTTAATCAACTTCTCCATATGCAGCGGTAGCTCCTCAAGATAACGACAAGATGACAGGAGAAGTGTCTCTAAGTTATACAATGCACAAATGGAATCTGGCAACTCTCTAATCTCTGTCCGAGAAAGGTCCAAAAATCTGAGGAGCTTTAATTTGATAATCAAGTCATTTGGCAACTCCTTAATCATATAACCTGACAATGATAATGCCCTTAAGGATGTTAGTCTTGGCAGTATGCTTAATGCCCTTAAGGATGTTCGTCTTAGCTGTATGTTACGCAATTTTAACATCATACTTGCTCTCTTGCTTAGGTTAGGTGAGTACCATGTATTGATTGGAAGCAATGTCCTCAGCTGCTCTGATTTGGAGAGTAGTTTCAATTTCTCAAAGTCACCTTCTTGTCCCATGGAATAGGACATGTGCCGACTTTTTTCCAACATATCATCAGATTTGCTCTCTTCCAACCTAATACAATATTTGGAAGATGCAGTTTGGGCCAAATCATTGATAAGGTCATGCATTAAGAATCTCTCTGATTTCCTTTCAGACTCTGGGACCCTTTCAAACAATGATCTTGATCTCAACTCGTCAAAGTATTTATTACCTAAACAAAACTGCTTTACAAGACCATTAGCAATCCACAGGTAAATAACTTGGTCTTTGCAGAATACATAATCTTTGGGATATATCGCACAAAAAGCAAAACATTGCTTCAAATGTGCAGGAAGATCATTATAGCTCAACATCAATGCTGGTAATATACCTTTCAAAGAACTTGCCTGCTCCCATATTTCACTTTTTAAAATGTTTCTCCACTCATCCACATCTGATATGCCGCGTAAAACACCAGCAAGTGCCTTTAGAGCTAAAGGCAACCCTTTGCACTTGTCTGCAATTTTTTTCCCAACCTCTTCAAGTTCTGGATGATCCCTATTTTCTAGTGAATGTCGTTTGAATAAAGCCCAAGAGTCTTCACTAGACAGAGTCCCCATGGTGATTGCGCAACGATCAGCACACATCATCTGAGCAACACTCCCCTTACGTGTTGTTACAATGATCTTACTTCCCATATCTCCTTGTACAAAAACATTTCTTAGGCTATCCCACTCACTATAGGTATCATTCCACACATCATCAAGGACAACAAGAAACTTCTTTCCTTTCAGGCTTTCCTTCAATTTGACCTGTAGCTGATTAAGATTGCCGTCATCCTTCGAGTCAAATGAGCCAATTCCTTGAAGTAACCCTTTAGTTATTCTCAAAGCATCATATGGCTCAGAAACACAATACCAAGCTCTCAAACCAAAATGGTTCTTCACCTTCTCATCATTGTAAACCACTTTCGCTAGTGTTGTCTTACCCAAGCCGCCCATTCCAACAATAGGAACTACAGTCAGGTTTCCTCCACTTGCATCTTCAGACAGTGGCGGATCTATGAAGGGATGTGGGGGTGCCACGCCACTCCCGAACTTCGACGGAAACTCTATATATACATAGGTATATATAGATAATATTTATATAAATATAAAGTGTGCCACCCACAGAACAAAATTGGCTTGTGGTGCCATGGTAGAAGGGCAACTTTAGAAGATTGAGGTTGCAGGTTTGAATCCCATTTGGCACCCACGGACTCTAAATCCTGGATCCGCCACTGTCTTCAGACAATAAACGGTCAATCAAATCCTTTATTTCCTTGTGCCTACCAAAGATATCAGATTCATCAACCAAACAAGTTGAAGGTGTTCTAGTTTCTTGTTTAGTCGAACCAAAATGTTTCTGTAAGCCAAGGTCACTAATTTGATTTTGCAAATTCTCCAATGTTTCAATAGTCTTTTCCAACTTTTCATTTATGTTAAGAAAAGAATGATCACCCAAGCACAGGTTGCAAAATCTACAATGTTTCAATAGTGTTTCTGCAAGATTTTGATGCTTACCTTCCACCTTAAGCTTCAAAGCTTCATAATTGACTTCTTCAATCAAGTTTTCAGCAGAGTCCACAGCATTTCGAAGCTCCTTAAGCCAGTCGCTCACAGATTGATTTGATGCTTGCTTATTCTCTGCATCACTTAGCACAATCTGAAGGCCACGCAAAGTCGATTTCAGCTTGTTTAAGAGCTGAACATCATTCTTACGCTTCCGAAACATTTTGAGCAGATCACCCTCAGGTGCAAGCCTATCAAAGAGAGCATTCAAAGCTGAAGAGAGAAATGCACCACCAACTGCTAAGCCAATCTCCATTTTTGAAATCTGAAAAGCAAAACAAGGAGAACACAAAATGATTTTTTAAGAATTTTGGCAAGATAAATTTTTCAATCTTCAATTACTAACAACTTTACTTTACCTGTTGAATGCTAAGAGTAATTTTCAAACAAAAATGATCACAGATATCTCTCTTTTACTAGTAAATTTGCAAACAAGAACTTGTAATTGGTACAACTATGTTTGCTAGTTCCTATTCATTACCTTCTCAATTGAATAATTGAAGGTACTTGGGGTCGTAGACAGAGGCGGACCCACGCGTTTATGTGAGGATGCATGCACATGCATCAGTCAACTTGATTTACTATGTAAATTTTAAACAGATTTATTTTATTCAATATTTACTTAATAATCATATTGAATTAAAATATAAGTAGACAATAGTAATTTTGAGCAACACATCTTTCATATATCATACTTGTGTTTATTGTTTTATCAATTAAGGGTAAAATAAAACCTAATTATGGTAGAGATTTTGTTAATATAAAGTAATTCCTATTTAGACACTTACTAGTCATTTGGTACAATGTCAGAGAAAAAAAAGAAGACAAAGACTTTTCACTCAATAAGAAGACAAAGACTTCATCTGATTTATTATTTTCTCAATTCAATAATTCAACCAAGAGAGTAAAGGTGCGTGTAAAAGGGCCCCTCAAAAATAAAAGAGTTCAGATAAATTTCTAAACTCATTTTATTTATGGTGCTAAAAGAGACTACCATATCATGAATATGTTGAAGTAACGGTGAATTTGCCTTCGAATAATTTATAGGTCATAAATTCGAACAGTGAAAAATAGATACAAATATTTTTATAAAGTGCTTGAGGTGCATTTTTTTCTCGAAACATACTAACGTGAAATATTTTGTGCATTCAGAGCTACCCTTGCCTTATCAACTGTGTATTGAAGCTCAATGTTTAGTGACAGAGTTCTTTGAAGAAGCTCATTAACATTTCTAATACGTGTTTTTGGAGATAATAATAGGCATGTATAATTGTTATAATTTATAGTAATAGTGTGTTAGTAGAAGCTACAAATGTTCGTTATTTTAACTCAGTAGAATTATTAAGTAAAGATTCAACAAAATGAATATGTTAGAACTTATATATTTCCTTAGTCTCGATATGTATCTTACTTTTTATTTTGATTCTACCTTGTAAGTTTAAGATTACAAAATTTGAAAAATTACATACATCTTTAATTTAATCATAAATTTCAAAAATCTCTTTTTGTTTTTTAAACTTTGTTCTCAAACAAAGTATAATAGAGCGGAGTTGGTACATCTAGTCTGCAACCAGAGGCGTATCCAGGATTTTGAGATGATGGGTGCACTATTACGAAAAGATGGACTAAGAAATAAATTTGATCAGTTTAACATTTAGGTTCTTATCATTGAAAATCTTTCAAATTTTAAAATTATAGGTCCAAAATTATTTTTTATCTATCCAAACCACTTAGAGAGATGTTACCCAATTTTAGAAAGAAAATAAAACAAGATAAATGAAAGATTCAAATTTCTAGCCTCAGAGGTGCACCCAATCATCATCACACAACATTATATGATACTTCAAGTGTGGGTTCACACATCTATATTTACATATATTTTTAAAAATATAACACTACTATATATGAATTCAGGAGGGGAGCATGGGTTCACGTGAACCCGGTGACCCCCTCCTGGATACGCCTATGTCTGCAACCATGTGCTCTATTCTATATATTGATTGTTAGGTTATTGTAAATTTGTAATGTAGTGGAAAAGGAATAAAGCATAGGACCAAGACAACACAAGTTGTGTCAAAAGTAAATGATTATAAAACTTAATTGTCATCAATCAATTTATTCCAGAACCTACCCCTCTTAACTACACAATCAATATGTATAATTGGTACAATCTACAGCTGGCATTCATAGTGGGGGTGGGGGGTGACTATGATTTTTTCTCATTCCAAAAGTAAGACTCTTCAAACAACAAGAAGACAATAATAAATTGAAGCAATATACTAATTCATTACTTTCTCAATTCAATAATTGAAGCAAGAGATGAATGGTAATTTAGTAGGGGTGTAGAAAGGGGGGTCTAGGTGGGGAACTCAAAAATAAAAGAGATTAAAATGATAGATTTCTACATAGTTTATTACCATATTAAAAAAGACATACCATATCATAAATATGTTCACTTAACATTTTTGAAAAGTTCTTTTCTTTTTCTAAAAGAAAAGAAAAAAAAAACTATCATTCTTGAAAATATTATTATTGAGGAATTTTGAATTTAACATAATTGGATCCCTTGTTTAAATGATATTTTACATTCTGGTAAATCATGGCACTTTCTTCCTTACATTTTCTACTTACTAAATTTCTACACAACTCATTTTATTTATAGTATGTTGGCATGTAACTTATAGATAATAGATTAGAGTCGTGAAAAAACAGATACTAATATTGTTGTTAAGTCCTTGAGATGCACCTTTTTCTCGACCATACTAATGTGAAATATTTTGTGCACCAAATTATCTTTGTCGTGTATTGAAGCTCAATGTCTAGCGACAGAGTTCCTTGAAGAAGCACATTAACATTTATAATACCTGTTTTTGGAGATGATAATAATAGGTGCATATAATTGCTATAGTAAAATGTGTTAAGCAGAAGCTACAAAGGTTTAATATTTTAACTCAGTAGGAATATTAAGTAAAGATAACAAAATAAATTGTTTAAACTTATATACTTCTTAAGTTTTAATTTAAGTTCCTTACATTTCTTTTTAATACGTCTCAGAAAGAGTATTTTTTTTCTATATTTAGTAAGTTTTTCACTTCCTACATTCTACCTCGTAAGTGACCACAAAATTTGAAAAACTACACAATTTTAATTTAATCATAAATTTCAAAAATCTCTTTTTCTACTCTATATTTGTTTTTGGGTTATTATAATGTAGTGGAAAAGGACTAAAGCATAGGACCGAGACATAACAAGTTGTGCCAAAAGAGATTGATTAAATTCAATTGTTATCAATCCAACTTACATGAGAAACTTACTCCTTAATTATACAACCAAACCTAATAAAAATTAATGGGAGGTAGGGGTGATAATGGAGCGGCGTGGGTTCGAATAATTTTTTTAGAAAATATATGAAAATCGGTTACGGGTTATAGAATTGCTAAGTTTAAATTAAACCATTTTATTATAATTAAAAGCATTTTTTTTCTCCTCTCTTTGTACTCGATAGCATGTCTTTTTTAATATATATATATATATATATCATTTGGATTAACTAAAAAAAATTTGGAATCACGCGTCTTTTCATTTTTTTAATATAACTTGAAAGACTCCGAGGAAAAAAAAAATAGAGACTAAAAAACATGACAAATTATAATAATACAGGGCAGGTTCATGCAAGGTGTGAAAACAACAAATTGTGTTATTTGAAGCTAGGTGGGTTGAAATCCTTGCGGGTTTACACGAATTTTCCCCACAACCACAATCATCCCACCCCATTTGCCATCCCTAATGGGAAAAGAGTGGGATGGGGGGGATCATGATGGTTGGGAAGGAGAGGATTTAATGTTGTTTGGTACGACATGTTAGAGAAAATACTTTGCATATAATAATACATAAATTTTATCATGGCAAAGTACTAACCGCATAATTCTAACCAATTACTAAGCGACACTTTATGTGTAATTTGCAAACAAGAATGCTGAGTGATTTCTGTCTCTTTTGCTAGTGGTTCAATCTGCAGCAAAACTGTCATTTTTTCTCTTTTTCAAAAGTAAGATTTTTCATTCAAACAAGAAGACAATGATAAATTGAAGCAATTCATTACTTTCTCTATTGAATAATTGAAGCAAGAGAGGAAGGATACTTATTATGGGTGGGGACTCGAAAATAAAAGAGCTTGAAATGATGAATGTCTACACAACTTATTAGGGCGTTAAAAGAGACCTATCATATCACGATGAATATATTTACTCTATATTTTTTAAAATATTCTTTTTATTTGTTAAAAGAGAAATTAGATGAATTTATCATTATTTTATAGTTTTAAATAAGACATTTTTTTTCTTTCTTGTTCTTAGTAGAGATAAGAATAAGATATCTAGTGGTGGAGATTTTTGTAGCAACTATAGGCTATGTTTGATCATTCATTACTATATTTGTATAGTTGGCAATCATAGGAAAAAGGGACGAGAGATAAAATATCTCTCAACTTTGTGATTTAGAACGAATATATCTCTCATTAAAAAATGATACATATATATTCATATCATTTAACAAATAATGTATATTTATCATTTTCGTTAACATATCTATATTTACTTAATTGAAAAAAAAATTATAGTACTGAGTTTTTAATTTCAAAAATGTCTCATGACTTTGAGAAAATTATTTCACCCTATATTTACACCTCTAAACCCGATCCAAATGAAAAAAATAGTTTAATTTCTCATCTACTCAATCATAAAATGGATTTGGGTCAAGTCTAAATAGAAGAAGGATTGAGATTTTTTTTTAATTGGACAGGATCTGGGTGGGTAAATAATTGATGAGATAATGATTTTAGGCCACATGACATTTGTGAAATTTAAAAATCAATTTTAAGATATTTTTTAATTCAATCTGTTAGCGAAAAGGGTAAATATACACACTATTTGTTAGACGATAAGAGTATGTATGCATTATTTGTTAGACAACAAAGATATATATTCACAATTATTTTAATGAGGGATATGTTTGTTCTAAATCGCAAAATTAAGGAGTATATTTTTCCCTTTACCCTAGATCTTTTTTTTTCTCTTTTCATATTTTTTTCTTAATTAATGATTTAGAGACATTAATGTTACCTACAAAGTCAAGACAACTCTCGTAAGTCTTCTCCAAAATATTATCATCATGGTCTCTATCTAGGTCCATGTATAGCATTGTCTTCATATTAATTTATTTTTAAAGTATTTATTAAATAACTCATTTTTTAATAATATGAATTAATATAAAGAAGGATAAATTTGTTAAAGTATAATGAATTTATGTTTATTTAAATAAGTTCAGGTGTCATATCGTAAATCATAAAGGAGGTGAGTGTTATAGAGCGAAATCTCGAGGAAGGTCTTTGGAATTATCCCATAAAAGAAATATATTTTCTTTTTGAGGTGAGACTTTTCAATGAAGTTCCAATTGATCTAATTTCAAAAAGAATAACGAACATCAAAGTTATAAAATAATAAATTAAATAATAATTAAGTGTTTGTAGCCTCCTATTATATGGTACAATATATAGATATATTATGGTTCGAGTTGAAAGTTATTGTTAATATTTTTGTTGAACTTATATAATTCGTTCTAAATTCACCTTTAACTATAAGTAAGGACAGTCCAGAACCTATTTGAGTCATAAAAAGATAAAATTAACATAAATAAGTCAAATTTTTAGGATGTAACTAAAATATGCTCAGTGAAGTTTTTTTTTTTCGTTTTATCAAAAAATTTAAACGGTACGCCTAAATTTTAACATAAATGGGAAGTTTTCTTACCCTTTATAAAACAAAACTTTATCTGTCACTTTATATAGTGTAATTTTTTCTTCTACTTTATAAAAAATTACTCTTTTCACTTTCCTTTTCACTTTTTCCTCAAATTTCATAAATCTAACTACCCAACAGTCGATACCACATTAAAAATTCGAAGGTTTTCTTTTGAAGATTTTCGAAAGATTGAAGGGTCATAGCACAACCCGATCACCCAACAATCTACCCCACAATTTTTTTAATTAAAATTAGAACTTTATTTATTTTCATCTTTTATTCATTGATTCAAGATTAATATACAAATTAGTGGAAGATTTGAATTATATTATTGATGTTCTAGTTTATTCAAAATTTCGTTTATATATAATTAAAAATCATGAACAAGATTTTTCTCTTAGAATAAGTGCTAAGATAAACATTGAACATTGTTTTTTCTTTATTTTTCTTTTAGATTAGTGCTCAGATGAATCTTATTTTATCATTTTTTTAATGAAGGAAAAAGAAAAAGAGTTGTCAAAGAAACTTTTCAGACATATACATATACACACATTAATTATGTGTGTTGTGCCTATTCATAATCCTCTTAGACAAATTATATATTAAATTTTGTTGGGGTTTATTTGCCTTGATTTCTTACCATAAATAGGTTTTCTTTTTAGGAAAAGATTTTAATAATTTACTAGTCCTTTTCTTGTAGGAAAAGGTTTAGGACTCTATAAATAGAGGTTTGTTCCTTCTAACTTAATTAGCATTCACAATGTAAAATTTATGGGTCACAAGCTTGATACGTTATCGCTTGTGTGAACCTCTCATGTATTCTGAGTGAATTGGTTGAGGTTGTTTCTCTCTATATTTTGTACTCTCATATTTATAGTGGATTGCTCATCTCCTCTGTGGACGTAGGTCGATTGACCGAACCACGTTAAATTTGTCTCTTTTGGTGTGTTTCTCGTTTGTCTTCTTACTCGTGGTCTTTCGAGGTTTGCTTTGCTAGCTTCCGCATCACACCTGCTTATTTTCGGTCCTAACAAATGGTATCAGAGCCATGGTTCAATGATGGAACTAGGTTACCGATGGGTGTTCATCTTAGCGGGTGTAGTTCTAGTCGCAACCTTTTTGACAGTAATGAAGATCTTTGTTGGAGAAATTGTTTCAGAGAGGTTCTCTGTGTCGAGACGTAGATTTGATGGAGGAGATTATGGAGAAGAGATGCAAGATCCTAAAGATTATGTGAAGAAGGTGGACAAATTTATTTTGTCAGAAATTCAAGCCAAGGGGGAGATTTGTTGGGGTTTATTTGCCCTGATTTCTTACCATAAATAGGTTTTCCTTTCTTTGACCAAAACCTTTGACAACTAACCTAGCCTTGTATCTAGGTGCAGATGTATGTTGCTCTTGCTTTAATCTGAAGATCCATTTATTTGTTAAAGCTTTCTTACCTTTCGGTAACTCCACTAGCTCATATGTGCCATTCTCGTGAAGTGACTTCATCTCGTCTTCCATGGCTTCTACCCACCTATCTCTATGAGTATCTAGCATGACTTCATCATAACCTTCAGTTTCTCCCATGTCAGTCAAAAGGATATACTCATTAGGAGAATAACGTGTTGAGCTTCGCTTCTCTCTAGTGGATCTTCTACAAGAGGTTTTCTTTGCTAGATTCCGCATTACACCTGCTTATTTGGTTATAACAAGTGGTATCAAAGCCATGGTTCAATGATGGAACTAGATGGGTGTTTATCTTGGCGGGTGTAGTTCCAGCCGCAACCTTTTTGACAGTAATGAAGATTTTGTTGGAGAAATTGTTTCAGAAAGGTTCTCTGTTTCGAGACGTAGATTTGATGGAGGAGATTATGGAGAAGAGATGCAAGATCCTAAAGATTATGTGAAGAAGGTGGACAAATTTATTTTGTCAGAAATTCAGGCCAAGGGGGAGATTTGTTGGGGTTTATTTGCCCTGATTTCTTACCATAAATAGGTTTTCCTTTTAGGAAAAGATTTTAATATTTTACTAGTCCTTTTCTTGTAGGAAAAGGTTTAGGACTCTATAAATAAAGGTTTGTTCCTTCTAACTTAATTAGCATTCACAACGTAGTCTTAAGGGCTTTGAGAGTTTTGGTTAGGGAGAGAATTTATGGGTCACAAGCTTGATACGTTATCGCTTGTGTGAACCTCTCATGTATTCTGAGTGAATTGGTTGAGGTTGTTTCTCTCTATATTTTGTACTCTCATATTTACAGTGGATTGCTCATCTCCTCTGTGGACGTAGGTCGATTGACCGAACCACGTTAAATCTGTCTCTTTTGGTGTGTTTCTCGTTTGTCTTCTTACTCGTGGTCTTTCGAGGTTTGCTTTGCTAGCTTCCGCATCACACCTGCTTATTTTCGGTCCTAACAAATTTAGAATATTTATTCTTGTCAAATAAAAATGAAACATGAAATGAGAAGTAAGATCAGAAAAATTAAGAAGTGAAGAAACTATAAACAGAAAGAGAAAAATACTACAGCTAAATTTCAAACATATCCAATAAGCATAAGGGATTTTACTTTAGTATTCTCTTTGCCATTTATTTAGATTAAAACTATGTACTTAGTTGTATTTTCATATTTTAGAAACTAAAAAATTTCAATATTTTTCTTAATGAAGATTTTGAGTCATTTAGTTTTTTTTATGAAGAAAAACTTTCACTTTATAAAGTTTAAAAAAAACTTTTGTTTTATGTTATAATTTAGACGTTAATAGATCAATGTCTATCGTTTAAATTTTTCATCAAACAAAAAAAAAGTTACATCATAAAAATATGATCTATTTGTGTCAATTTTATTCTTATGACTCAAATAGATTCTCAATTCAAGTTAGTACTTCTCTCGTCGTAGTGACAAAATCATAGTGTATTTTTTACAAATATATTATAGTAGTAGTTTCCATTTTCTTCAAGAAATTGTCAGCTATTTATTCCAATAAGCAAATCTGTGTTCAACACTTTATTAATTAATTATTACAATTATGTCAAAGTCCAAATTGCCATGCAGAAAATAATTACTTTAAGTGTAAGGATTTTACACAATAAAGTTGACAGCCGTTTTTTAAAATAAAAGGTTATTATTTTTTTGAAAAGTGAAGTCGCTTTAATAAAAATATATATTTTTTATTTTTAAGATGAAATTGTTTTATGAGGTTCAAATTAATCGAATTTCAAATGAATAACGAACATCAAATTTATAAAAATAAAAAATAAATAAAAACTTTGAGATTGCCAAAATGGGTCCGCCCTTTACCTTGAAATTTTAAGAGCTAGTATAGCAATCCAAAGTTGACCATTTATTTGTTTTTATTAATAAAAAATATCTTTTTTTAAAAAAAATAGAGTAAAATAAATATAGAAAAGATAATGAAAAAAATCATATAAAGAAAGTTGACTATTGATTATCCCATTATATATGTTCTTTATAATTGAGACACCACTATAATAGTAATTTGATTTGTGGGACTTATTAGAATTTAAGTTGGATACACTGTCTATATATAACTTCTTTTATAGTATTATATGAATTTTATTTTTAATAATACATAAAGTTTAATACTAATTAAATTTGATATTATAATCTAAAAACTAAAATAGTAACATGTTGGCACCGATTAAATTAGCACAATGATATATGTTTTTTTTAACACTGAAGGAAATTATTTATCAAATGAATTTAAATTATATACACGTTGAATACGAAAAAATAATTTTAAAAAATAAGTTACACCATAAAGTTAGCAACTTAGCATGAATCATGATACGTAATTATGATATCAGTTGTTCAATATTTTATAGTTAAAATTACTTAAATACACACCTTTATTTTTCATAATTTCCATTATTCCCTACCATTTTAAAATATCTCCAAAATCCCTCTTTTTCCTCCCAAACCCCACTGTTCCGGATACATAAAGTTTCAACACTCAAAACACATGTTTCTCTTCCTAATTTCACTCCCTTAATCTCTCCATATTTCACTCCCTCAATCTCTTCCTATTTTCACGTCCTCAATCTTTACTTCCTTCATTTTTTAATTTTCAGATTTTTTCTCTTTCCATAAGATCGCTCCATAACTTTTTCCAAGAACTCAAGTAAGTTTTCGCTCCACAATTTTTCCAAAGAACTATCGAATCTCCTCCCTTTCCACATTCACAAAATGTATAAGGGAAAGGTGAAAGAGATGATGTATCCCCATTGCTCCTTGCAACAAAATCGTTTCCAGGGATCCTCTTTTGCTGGTGAAATCACTTTTCATTGTTGACAGTGAAAAAAAGATACATATGTTGATATATAGCAAAGATAAAAGTGTAGGGGATCTCTTCGTCATTTTTTTTTGCTTTCAACAGATCAATTGTTGATTTTTTCGATTTTTTGTTGTTCATCCTTTATAATACATATGAGTTCAAATTTTAATGTATCTAGTTGATTTTGTTTCTTAAACTAATGTATAATGCCTTCGTTGATTTTTAATGTATCTCATTTATTTTGATTCTTAAATTAGCCTTTGTTAGTGCCATCACTGATCTGATACATCACTGTTACAATAACTTTTGTTTTATGCAATGTATCATATTCATATTTAAGGTGTTGATACATAACCCTAATGTTGTTGAATATTCAATTAGTTTTATCATATTCAATATAAATGTTGTTGATACATAAACACTACCTAATGTATTATCTACATGTATCAATTTCTTTAATGTATCATCAATTTTAGTCAAATTTAAAAGGCTATTAGCTAGTAACAAATCAGCTGTGTGTTATGTATCTGCACTCTTTAATATTTGTTCAGTTTTACCCAACTTAGAATGCGATGTATATATACATTTACCCAATAATAATCTTGATACATAAATCATAATGTTCTATAACTAGAGCACTATGTATCAGATCCAACAATAGGTATATGATACTTATTCATTGTTTGGCAAACTAGAACTACATGTATATGATACTTAATTACTACCACATAGTAATGTATCGATCTAAAAATCTTTACTTCTCTAATGTATCTGATAGGATTAAAATACTTAGCAATTTACTAAATATTTTAGGAATAATAATGTATCATGAGTAATGTATCCTTTTTTCCACAACGTCCACAAGGTATCTCGTCTAGTTGAAATCTACCACAATTACATATTTTTTGTTTAAGGCAAACAATGTATTTTCTTCCAGCATCAAACTAACACATAGAGACACAATTTTGTAACCATCTTATAACATGTACCAGATACATTACAATAACCAATGATACAACCATTCAACAAAATTCAAGATGGATATATATTTATGTATCATCCACACTTGTTTCTCGATCAAAACAAGTAATTTACATATCTTGATTGTTATACTATTTATATGTATAATATACACAATAATAGTTTGAACTTTGATACATTTATACGAATTTGTGATACACACACTTGCTATTCAAAACGTATTTGATACATCTTAATTGTTAATTCATTTATTACATGTATCGTATACAATATATTATGACGATACATTTTTATACAAATTCCATCCAGATACAAAATAATGACCACATCATAATCCATAGATTCACAATTACAATACACACACGTCGTTTACCACTAATGTATCATGACTTACATTCACATCAAAACAACAAACAAAACAATGACACTGAGCTTTTTTCTTATATTGATCACTAGATTCTGTTTCTGTCGAAGAAAAATATCACGCCCCGAGTCTATACCCTAGGCGGGACCGGCACTCGGAGACCATTGCTGGCCCCAAGCGAACCCTTGAAACTAGCTTTCTTAACTCAGCGGAACTTAACTCAACAGCATAACTCAATGTAAGGAAAGGTTATAACCAACCAACTGAATAAAAACTAGCCAAAAAGACAAATCAAGTCTCAAAATAGAATATTTACATATATATACACAAAAGAGAGACTCAAACTAACTGACTGACTGACTGTGAAGCCTCTAATAAACTGAGATGGATGTTGGGACAGACCCCGCAACATCCTGATAGAACAAAACTAAGTACACAAAATAATTGAGTCCTCCGGAAAGCAAGGAGGCTCACCACTGACTCTGGAGTGCTCAGCTGAATCAACGACGTGCAAGATGTTGATTCGGGGTACCTGTATCTGCATCGTCAGAAGATGCAGGCCAACTGGCATCAGTACATGGAATGTACGAGTATGCAAGCTGGAAACTAAGCAACAAAGGCTAGAAGGAGATCTAGAAGAAACTGAAATAACTTACCTGGCTCAACTCAACTCAACCTAACTGACTTCTTTCAATATAAGGCAATTTAAAACAAGTGCGATATAAAGAAAGATTGTTTAAAACATGTTATAAACTCTGTGTGTATACAAAGATACTGTCACGCCCCGAGCCTACACCCTGGGCGGGACCGGCACCCGGAGACCATTTCTGGCCCTAAGCGAACCCTTGGCCTGACTTTCTTAACTCAGCGGAAACCTCAACAGAATAACTCAATGCAATGCAATATTACAAAACAACTTAACTTATAAAATATGGCCATAAAGGCAACTCGAATCTCAAAATAGAATATTTACATATATATATAGATGAGAGACTCAAAACTAACTGACTGACTGTCTGTCTATGAAATCTCTAAAATACTGAGATGGATGTTGGGACAGACCCCGCAACATCCTAATAAAACAAAAACTAAGAACACAAAATAATTGAGTCCTCCGGAATGCAAGGAGGCTCACCACTGACTCTGGAGTGCTCAGCTGGATCAACGACGTGCAGGATGCTGATCCGGGGTACCTGAATCTGCATCATCAAACGATGCAGGCCAACTGGCATCAGTACATGGAATGTACGAGTATGCAAGCTGGAAAACTAAGCAACAAAGGCTAGAGGGAAATCTGGAAGAAACTGAATAGCTTACCTGGCTCAACTCAACTCAACCTGACTGACTTCTTTCAATATAAGGCAATTTAAAACAAGTGCGATATAAAGAAAGACTGTTTAAAACATGCTATAAACTCTGTGTGTATACAAAGATACAATAAGCCTGAAATGTATATAGAAATACAATGAACTGATGTATATAAAAATACAATAATCTCTGTGTATGAAAAATACAATAACTGTTGTGGGAGCTTCTCTAACCGACAACCATCACATAAGAGCTATAGTGATGATACAGCGATCGACCTCACACTGTCAGAGCATCTTATACCCGGCCAAAGGTATAAGACCTGAACTGCCTAATGGATCCACTAGTCTA
>NW_026031443.1:58062-65365 GCF_019186545.1 Solanum stenotomum
ACTCACATACCTTGATAGGGATCACCCCCGACGAAAAATCCACGATGATCTCCTTGATTGCTCTTCTCTTTCTCCTTTTCCTTCTCTTCTTTCTCTCTTCTCTCCCAAGCCCTAGCTCTTTACTCTTTAAAAAAAATGAGACAAACTGATCTAAAATCAGTCTAACACTTTAATATAACCAAAACAATTGATTTGTGAATAGACCAAAATGCCCTTAAATTTCCGGAACGGACTCCCTGCCAACTGCCCAACTTTTAAAGGGCATAACTCGCTCATACGAACTCGGAATCGAGTAAACTCGGTGGCGTTGGAAAGATCGTTCCAAGGGCTTTCTAAACATAACTGGAACTACTCCTGGATTATCCTGAGCTAGGAGTTATGACTGCTCAAAGTTGGCCAAAAACTCATTGATTTCCACACTTAGCCAAATTTCCAGATTTTTAAACTTAGCCAAATTTCCAGATTCTGGACTGCCAAATTTCCAGATTTTAAATTTTTCCAAAAATGACTATTTCCAAATTCAAGCTTCTTCATATTCATTTTAAATTGTCGGATGTTACAGATACAATAAGCCTGAAATGTATATAGAAATACAAATGAACTGATGTTTATAAAATACAATACTTTCTGTGTATGAAAATACAATAACTGCTGTGGGAGTTTCTCTAACCGACAACCATCACATGAGAGCTACAGTGATGATACAGCGATCGACCTCACGTTGCTAGAGCATCTTATACCCGGCCAAAGGTATAAGACCTGAACTGCCTAATGGATCCACTAGTCTAATCTGAAAAGGATTCATCTAAAAAGTATGATCCTTTTCTACCCATGGTGGCTAACATGGTTCTATGGGGGCTGTGGGTTCTTTGAACGCTCCCCCAATTCGGTGCTCGATACTACCCCCAAAAATGTACTGGCTCTTATGTTTTTAAAACATATTTCTTCCTGCTGATATGAGATAATTACTCAAAAACTAGCCCGAAGGCTCTTTTGGAAATCTCAGTTTCCAACCTTATTTAGATGTAAAAACATTTCTTTAAAACTTCCTTGGGAATACATAGTTCCCTAATAACTTTGAGAAATGAACTCAACTTGAAACTCTTAACTGAACTTGAAACCCTTAACTGAACTTGACTGGAAACTTGAGCCTTAAATGAAGTTCAAACATTCAATAAAGACTCTTGAATAACTTTAAAGACTTGCTTAAACTTACTCTTAAACCTTGCTTGACTTGACTCTAACTTCCCTTAACTTTGATCCTAACTCGCCTTGAATTGGATTATGGATTCAAGACATATAATCGCATGTTTATAGATGAGTTCGGGATGTTTAGAAACACTTTGGGGTGTTGGAAACAACTAGGGAACATAGGTATAACACCTAGGAACATGCATGAGAAAGCATGGAAGAATGGGGGGAAACTTGGCGTCCTTGGCGCTCTGCAAGACGCGGAGCAACAGCCCTCGAAAGTCGGAGGTCAACTGCTGGCACTCTGAGAGGCGCGATGCCCCAAGGGGAAAACCTCAGAGCCCCTTTTGGGGCGTGCTGGCAGGCGCGACGCGCCAACCCCCTTGCCCAGAAACTCGACTTTTCTCCCCTTTTTCTTCAACTCTAAACCATCCTCACTTCAAAGGATCTAACCCCAAACACTAAGGATCATCAATCCCTCAACATACCATAGATTACAACTCATTTACACAACCCAATCATGTCTCACAACCAACAATAACTTCAACAACACAACTAACAACATCAACAACTAACAACTTCAACAACAATTCCAATCTTTCTTCAAATAATAAAATGAGCTTGGTGTGTGAGGGAAAGGATCAACCCACACTAAGAACTCACATACCTTGAAAGGGATCACCCCCGACGAAAATCCACGTTGATCTTTGACGGAAACTTGTTGATCTCCTCTTTCTCCTCTTCTTCTTCCCCTTCTTCTCTTCTTCTTCTTAAGCCCTAGCTTTTACTCTTTTAAAATGGGACAAAAATGATCCAAAGATCAGCCCTATACATCAATATAATCCCAAAAGAATGATTTGTGAAAAGACCAAAATGCCCTTAAATTTCCGGACGGATTCCTTGTCAACTGCCCAACTTTCAAAGGCCATAACTCGCTCATACGAACTCGGAATCGAGCAAACTCGGTGGCGTTGGAAAGATCATTCCACAAGCTTTACAACCATAACTGGAAATACTCCTAACTCATCCTGATCTGGGAGTTATGACTGCTCAAAGTTGGCCAAAAACTCACTGATTTCCACACTTAAGCCAAATTCCAGATTTTCAAATCCTTTCCAAAAATGAAAACTTTCAAATTCCAAGCCTCTTCTTAGCTATTTCAAATTGTCGGATGTTACAAAAAATGTCCAAAGGTAATGACCATTGCTTTGTTTTAGTCCTTGAAGTACCAAAGCTTCAGGTAACACTGCAGTCTGCACAATATCAAGCAATTAAACTTGAAGTTTATTAACGGCAATATGGTTCGACACGTTGCATATTCGCTTCACTTGATCAACAACAACCCCAATTTAGAAAGGCTCCGATTAATGGTACATCTTCTTTTTTATTAAATAGGTTGAATTGCTACTGCTTCATCTGGCAATTAATCATAAGCCCTCTTTTTCAGTTTCTCAGGTGTAATGATTCTAAGGATGTTGTGAGTGTTTTATTCATCACTTGTAATCCCAAATAATGACATATAATGCTCATAATGGTGAATATATATAAAACTGATTTTGTTTTCTGAAATGGAATTTATGAAGCATATATTGGCATCTGCAACTGCACTTGAGAAAATATGCATTGTTAGCAATGTTAGCAACTTCTCAGATTCATTAATTTTCTCTGAACAAGAATTAACTTTTCAGAAATCAAATTAAATTTTAATAAACAAAAGATGAAAAAGGGGAATAGAAACTGTACTAATTGACAGAGGAATCTTGTTAGCAATGTTAGCAGCAGCCAAGGTTGTCCAATTAGATTTGTGTGATACATTGAATTCAAATTACTCAACGATTTATTATACTCAACGATTTCGAATTGATGATTCGAAATCGTGAATCGTTTGTCCAATCATCTACAACAGCAGATTTGAGATTTAAGATTTTGAATTGATGGAGAAGATGAAAATTTGATTTTTGAATTTTGTGAAGTTGTTACAGATTGGAATAGATTGATATCAATCAATCCGTGTGATTTGTGGGAAAAGAAAATCAGCACTACGTGATTTGTGGGAATATAAAATCAGTTTTGCGTGATTTTGGAAAAGAAAATCAGTTTTACATTAATATTCCATATTAAGCGCAACAGACAAGTTTATAATGTATCATATATAATGTATCTAGATAAAATTTATGTATCCGGATTGTTGGTTTTTTAAGGTATTTTTGTAAGATAAAAAAAAGTAGGGATAAAATGTAATTTAAGGTCTAACACTATGGGATTTAGGTAAGTTATACTATTTTATATTCATCATATCAAAGAAGTTTTGACTTTCCTGCTGTTTTTTTTAAATAATATTATCACAGTGCAAAATTGGGAAAAAAATATATGGGCAAAAAAAAAAAAGATATTGTTTTAGGAGTTTGCAATGTTATGTGTGCCCTGCTCATGTATTTATTCCATTCTTTTAAAAATAATTAATAATTGATGTTGTGGTGATAAAATTAGTTTGAGAAAATATGGTTCGTTTCAATACGTTTAAGTATTAATTTGTCCATTTTTAATCTAGTTTGTCTTGATTTGTTAGCTCGTTTAATAGTTTGAAATAATTTGAGTTAAGTATGTAACCTAAATTGACTAATGATAAATCTTGTCAAAAAGTTCAAATTAAAAATATATTTTCATTTGATATATCATGTAAAGCTATAATAAAGAACAATTTATGTACTTAACTTTTCTCTAAGTATATAAAACAAATTAAGAAAAAAAAATTAAGAGTTGAATGACTTGGGATGTGATTCATATTTTTAACCCATATTTAATAAAGTTTGACGATATTTATTTTGATCCGTCTAAATTTAGCTCAATTACATTGCGTCAATATTATTTGTTGATAAAGATTGGAATCTTTGACATTGCCAGAACAGTTCCAAATGATGCTGTTTGACTAAATAAATAAAATAGGAGTTTTATTATTATTATTATTATTATTATTATTATTATTATTATTATTATTATTATTATATAGTATATGGCAATCCAAATTTGACCATCTATTCCAAAGTGAGAAAAAAAATTGTTTAAACTTTTTTGGCTAGTATTTAAATACTGTTTTCCTAATGTATCTATATATAGTAACAATACTAAGAAGAAAAATTCATTAGTGTGAGATTTTAATTTTGCATTTAAAAAAAATAAAAAACTAAAGATGTCTAGTTTTTCAAGATTGCTATCAACAATCTCCAAGAAAGTTGTGAAACCTTTTTCTCCCACTCCATCAACTCAAAAAATTCACAAATTTTCACTTCTTGATCAATGTATGGGTAATTTTTATAAGCCCCTTGTTCTATTTTACCCAAAACATCAACTAGAACAAGTCCAAAACAACTCTCTAAATTTCTAGAAAACTCATTTTCAAAAGCATTGACTTATCATCAACCATGGGTTGAAAGTTTAAGAGATAATGCAACTATTCATTGCGATGACACTGGGGCTGAGTTCTTTGAAGTTGAAGTTAATTGTCCAATGAATCAAGTCGTTCATCGCCTAGACTTAACATTTCCTCCAGGGTTTTCCTGGAAGAATGTTCCTCATGCAAATGATGGTGGCCGATTGAGCGTAGCTCAGCTTAGCCACTTTGATTGTGGAGGAATGTCAATAAGTGTGTATGTCACATAAGGTGGGTGATGCGCGTAGTGCTTTTTCCTTTTTGAAGGATTGGGCTACAATAACCCGACAATATCCAAATGGTGAATTATCATGTCCTTCGTATTATGTTCAGGATTCATTAATGCCATCTCTACCCGATGGCCCACTAAAGTTCCCCGTTATGGTTGAGCCAAATACAGAAGAAAGTGTCGAATTTGAAAAGAGGTTTTTTTTATCTGAATCCAATATAAGAGCTCTCAAAGCATTGATAGTTGATGATCCATCATCAATAGTGCAAAATCCAACAACTACTGAGGTTGTTAGTGCAATTGTTTACAAATGTGCAGCAATTACTGGTGCAAACATATCAAATGGTAATGATTCTTCATCTCAAATGGTTTTAGTATTCGATTTACGAAAAATAATTCCACCTTCAATAAAATCAACATCCACAATCGGGAACATTCTCACCGCCTTCTCTACACCAATATATAACCTAGAAAACCTGAGGCAACCAAATTAGTAGCCGATATAAGAAAGTCTAAACACGAGCTTTCCACCAGAGACAATTTCAAAGAAAACAAATGGGTATCAGAGATGCTAGAATACGCAAATAAAATAAATATAGGAACAGAGGATGACCAATCGTATCGTCAGAAGAGTTCATATCACGATGTGTATCAATGTAGTAGTATATGTAACATTCCATTCCAAGATTTGGATTTTGGATGGAGGAGACCTACAAGAGCAAGCATAGCAAGTACACCATTTAGCAATATGATTTATTTGATGAATACACAAGATCAAAATAAAGGAATTGAAGTGTTTATTAACTTGAATCAACAACAAATGTCCATTTTTGAACAAGACAAGGAATTTCTACAATTTGCTAGTCCTGTTGGTGATAATCATGCTCATGAGGACAAAGAGAAATTATATTGCATGGAAGCTTTCTAAATTATTCTTACACGTGCATTCATGTCACAAGGAGTTTATAATTCAATAAGGTTATAAATTTGTATTTGCTATATATGTTTCTAAATTTCTATTTTATGGTATGTTGTTTATTTCGTGTAAAACCTCTTTAAATTTATCTACCATAAAAATACAAAAAAATTTAAATGTCAAATTATTTTTAAGAAAAAAATTATTCTCATAAATTCTTGAACGTTTGAAGTTCTTATAAGATATCTACAACTTTAGACTCATATTTAAAAGTAGTAAACTTGTAAATTCTTATACATTGCAAATATAATTTAAATGATGGTTCACAAATCGACGACATATCGTCCTCTTTAATAAACTTTAAAGTGTCACAACAATGCCAAAAAATTAATTAAAAAATTATACTGCTAAACTATATAATATGTTAGTCAAACCTTATATTAATTACATATCTTGTATCTTAAAAAATGTTTTTTCCTTTAAATAACTCGTGAGATTCATTGTTTACTTTTTTTTAAACTGCATACATATATTATATATCTGTTGGCTATTTTCAATTTAGATGGACATTATTTACTTTAGTTTTTTAAGAAAAAAAGCGAATAGATGACGTTTTGTCATGAAAACACGTTTGTTCATAAATTTTTTTAAAAAATTCAAAAACAACTAACAAAAATTAATCTTACAAAAATTTAAAAAACAACTCTAATTTATTTCATGATCAAACACAATTTCAATTTTCGTTCGTAAAACAATTATTTTTCCAGTAACAAAATGAAAATAGTCAAACGCCTCCAAATAATGGGATCAAACTTCAAATTGAAGTTCACCCACAAAAGAAACATTATAAGACAAAATGATCCATAAACTTTTAGAAATATCTCCAAACACCCTTTTATCTTTCCTTCTTTCTCCCTTTTTCCCCTTTCAAAATTTCCCCATCGTCTTCAAAATTCGATTCAGGCATCCAAATCTCCTTCAAATTCAGAGCAATTTTCAGTAAAAAAAAATAATCAAAATCTGGGCTGCAATGAAACGCTATATGAACCCATTTTCCTGTATCTTATTGTGTTGCATCTTTTTGTTGAGTTCGATATACATCGCTAAAGCTGAAGTTATTACCCTCACAGGTGATACGTTTAATGATAAGGTAAATAAAACTTATTTTTGTTGCTTTTATGTTGCTCGGACTCTTCAAAAATACTGTCACACCCGTATCGGATTCTGCAAAAATATACTACTTTTGGAGGATTCGATACGCATTTGTGGACATTTTTGAAGAGTTTGAGCAATATAGATTTTAATTTGTTGTTTGTTTAGATCAGATATTAGTTTTACCTTGTAGAAGATTACTGGGGTTTATACGATCTGTAACATGTATGTGTTTTGACTTTTTGAGTAATTGTTGCTCTATGCTGTTGTTGTGTCATTTGAGATGATATTTTGTTAGTAATTGAGTGATGATATCTAAATTTGATCTGGGTATTTGTTGATTTGGTGTGTGTCGGATCGTTCAAAAGTAGTACATTTTTAATGG
>NW_026031443.1:66196-68476 GCF_019186545.1 Solanum stenotomum
CCCCTCCCCCCCAATTGTCTGATACCAACCACCTCGTAGCGCAAATAATATCCATTAAGCTGAACTCTAGCTGCTATAGATTGAGAAACCAAGCTGTTAAAAAAGTTGTTTAGTGCTTGTGAGTGAACCCCATATGGGTCTTAAAATTTCTAGTTAGCAAAACCACAAATTTTGTGAGTTCAGAGGATGATTCATTAATGGTGAATGAAGCTGGAAATAGAAAAAACCTAAGTTGCTCGGACTTTTCACTTTCAGTGCCACACCCTTGTCGGCATGATGTGGGTGTGGGATCCATACCCGATCTGGTCAACCGGTATTGGATACTTTGACCAAATTCATGGGAGAAATTTTGGACAGATTCAATGATTTCTATAATCAAAATAAAGGTGAAATTGAAGAAAATGAAATATCTTGTATATATAAATTTCTATTGCCACCCCCTTTCCTTGTATCTCCTTCCAAGATTCTCCTCTTGATCATTATTTTCTTCTCGAGTTTTCCACATAATATCTCATAATTTAGGTTTATAACTCTATTTTTAGCCGAATTTCCGCACCCGTATCCGTTCATGGATCCATATCCCCGAATCTTAAATTTAGGTCATAGAGGATCCGACCGCTAGATCCACACCCGTATCGGACACCCACACCCGAGTCCAAGCAAGTTAGAGAATAACCATGAGATGCTTTCTTGGAAGAATTTGACGTCTGCAAGTGGGGTTAGATTTCGTTTTTGATGGTTTCTAGAGCATTTAATTGGCTGAGAACAAAGAAGAAAGTGAATTATTAGACATTTTGTAAAGAAAGGAAATTTCAGTAGGGGCTTTCTTCTGGTTATGGTGGTGGCAATGGTGGCGGGATGGAAGAGGAATGTGTTTGATGGTGGTGGGTGAGAGAGGAGGAAAATGAAAGAACAAAGATGTTCCACTTACACTAAAAATAAGTGTAATTGTGTCTAATGGGCACATTTTGGCTCGAATTCAAGTGTTCAGTAGATACTACTCCCTGTTCAGGTGTCAAAATGAAAGTGTCGAACAAGTTTTGGAGGTGCTTATGTACTTGGCCTTAAATTATACACCATTTGGTTGCTTATTTCTTAATAGTTATACCATATTTGGTTGCTTTATTCTATGTTGCCATAAATAATACATTTATAAGTTATGAGTTTTGTTTTATGTGGATAAAACGTGGAATAAGAATACATGCATTGAAACAACTAAAAAGACAAAAAAGCTCTGAAGTTTTCTCTAGTATACCAAAAAAAAATTGGTGGTGACTGATTTTATAACAAACATGATTGTCTAGGCATTCAGAACTACTTCAATTACACATTGCATAGTTTAGAAGTAAATAAACTTAAACTTATTTTAAAAGTAAACACACACTTCAAATTTCACATTGCATATTTGAAACAAATCAAACATACAACAAAAATATTCTCCACATTACCCATATCCTTGCATTACCGTCCTCACCTACTAATCTCTGCACTACCAACTTCTGCTTAATTTGTTTTTGAACCTAATGACCCCCCAAGTATTGAGACCAATTTAATAGATAAGCAGTGTACGTGTTAAGTTAAATATTTAAGTTCTCTTTATGGTTTCTTATGATTTGTTTTACCATCAATTAGTGGTCAACATTGAAACAAATAATACTTGCAGTATTGAGTTCGCTGGTTTTTTTTTTTTTTTTTTTGCAATTCCTTGAATGGCTCCTATACCATACTCATGTTGTTCTTTTGTGGTTCATTTAGATAAGCGAGAAGGACACGGCATGGTTTGTCAATTTTTGTGTTCCGTGGTGTAAGCACTGGTAAGTCTTTTAAAACTAGCCTGCTTTAGTATTTTGTCTTGTCCTTCAGATGAAATGGTGGGTTTGTCTGGGATATACAGGGATGACTAAATTATCGAATGTCAGCAGCATCTGCTTCCCAGTAAAATCATGAATTGGTAGTAATCTGTTATAACCATTTGGAAAGTAGGCTGATATGTTTGTCTTCTGAAAAGTCAAGTGCAGCTTAGTGTTTATTGCTACATAAGTCTACTATCAGGATCTAAATGATAACCAATTAGGGCAAAAATAATTGAAAGGGATGCTTGTAACATGGTTCAAAGCCATTGTTACTGTCTCCGTGTTAAGCAGCATCGGACATTCTACTGTTAGCAATGCACATGAAGAATCCTCTTGGTCAAATGCAGGAAAGTCTAAAGCACGTTTTATATACATGCTAATTACCATTATTAGCATATTGCACACTTTCTTTTGTCTAGACTACAAT
>NW_026031444.1:0-212 GCF_019186545.1 Solanum stenotomum
GTATTTGTGTTGATATGAAAATAATGGGCAAGGAAGAAAAGGTGTGAATGTGTTGGTGAATTTTTAAAAGGGAATGTTTTTTGTTGTGTCGTTTGTGTGTGTATATAGTAGTGTATGTGTGTAGTGTTAATGTGGGTAGAGGTTTACTATTAAGGGAGTGGGAATGTGTGAGATGAGTGGGGGTAAATGTGGGTGGAAATGGGTAATGGGGT
>NW_026031445.1:0-607 GCF_019186545.1 Solanum stenotomum
CTGGTATTCTACATCTTTCTTTAATTTTTTTTTGTAATGGTTTTAAATTTTCTGCTAATTTTGGTATGTATTCTCTTACTTGGTTTACTAGTCCTAGAAATGATTGTAATTTCTTTTTCGTATCTAGCTGTTCATTTGAGTTAATTATTTTTTGTACTATATGCGTTTGCATTTTTATTCCATTTTTATCTATTTGTATTCCTAGGAATTCTATTTGATTTTTCATTATGTCTGCTTTCTTTTTACTTAGACTTATGCCTGAATATTCTATAATATGTATGAATTTTTCTAATAATCTTATGTGTTCATCTTGGATTTTAGCATATAGTAATATATCATCAATATATATTACACAATTTTCTAATTGTTTAAAGTAGTTATCCATAAAATGTTGATATCTACCTGGTGCATTGTTATATCCGAGTGATAATACATTCCATTCATAGAATCCTTGTGGTACAGTGAATGTTGTTAGTTTTTTTAGATTCTTCTTCTAGTTTTAAGTGATAAAATCCTGATTTACAATCAAATATGCTAAAATAATTATATCCTTGTATTTGTCTTATCTTTAGTATTTTATTTGTATCGGATAATTATATGTTTTAGT
>NW_026031446.1:0-2626 GCF_019186545.1 Solanum stenotomum
ACCATTGTTGGTATTGGCATTAGAACAATGAAAGCTGTTAGTAGCATTATCTGTTTGACACCTTCCTCCTGTATAATAACACTGATTACACTCATCAGACATAGTCCATCGTAGTATAACTTCATCAATTAACAGATGAAATAAGCCACTGCCATTTGATTTTGCTTCTGAATTTGATGTCAAAGGCAACTGAATAAACGAACAGCTACTAGGAATTTCAGATACTTGATAATAATCGATGGAGATGTTATAGTATAATATGAAACCATCACAGACATTGTAATTTTGATAACTGCTGGAGTTGAAAAATTCTTCATTTCTACTCTTTTGGCTTCTGTTGCATTTGAACAAAGTGAGTAAGGGATCAAGGCTATATGTTATTGAAGGAGAAATAGCGATCGAGAAATTTTTATCAAAAGTCTCACAACTGTTCTTCTTCAAAAGTTCTCCAAGACTAAAGTCCTTAAGTCTGATAAAAGCATCAGCTTTTAAAAGAGCTTGATATTTCACCCCTTCTAATTCAATAATAGGATTTGGACTAACATCACAATAAACTTTGGACAATCCACAATCAAGTTCAGTGGATTTGTAGAAAGGAAAACTCAAATTTCCTAAGTTCCCACACTGGAATTCCTCTGTGCAGTTTGGGTAGGATGTGTTCTGTCCTTGAGCTGAATCAAAGCACCAAAAGTGAAACAAAACGAAGACGAAAAAACAAGAGAACATATCCATGATTAACCCTTTTGTACAAAGAAACATCAATAGCAGCAAAACATATAACTGGATTTATTTAAACTAAAGTATTAAGATCTGAAACAATTCTTGATTTTCCAAAAAAGCAGAAGACTAAGAACTGTACTGCAAAGACTTGGGATTGGAAAAGTCTATGCATTAATTGTGAATTGGTGGGAAGCTAAGAATTTTTATTCAAAATGAATTTTTCTTTCTCCTTTGGGTCACAATCAAATGTAGATAAAATCTTGTATCTATTCAGTTATGTAAAATTTATGTCCAAACAAATACATGGTGTGCATCTATTGATTTGGTTTAAATATCGAGTGCCTATGAACTCCTCCCAATAATTGATCTTATTATACTATTTTGGATACCGACCAACACTAGTGTTGCATTTGAAGAATTCAAGATATGAAGAAGAAAACAAAAGAAAAAAGACCGAGACATGTGGAATTCTCTCATGCTAAAAGAAAAAGAAAATGCCTCAAGAATAGAACGTGTAGATATTAACTTAATTGTTAAGTTAAATTCCTTTTTGTCATTATTACAACAACAACAAACTCAGTGTAATCCCACAAGTGGAGTCTAGGAGGGTATTCTCAAGTGTGTAAGCAGACCGTGTCCCTACCTTGAGAAGGTAGAGGGGTTGTTTCCATAGACCCTCCACTCAAACACGGATGAAAAAGATAGCGTAGCAACAAGCAGGAACAACAACAAGAAAATACAATAGTCGGGAATGAAGAATCAACTGATATAAAGAGTCAACAACATTGTTAATATTATTACAATCCGAACTACTCCTAGCACACGCAGTTCTCCAGTGAGTCTTACACTGCAGGTTGCAAAATATGATATTTGAGGTCAAGGTTGTTAGTAGACTTTGAAATTTCTCAGAGAGCTAATGCAGATACAGATTAGAAACTCTGTGAGATGATAACATACAGAGGCAATAATTNATTGAACTCATTGACTAAACTTGCTTCAGAATCAACTGACATTTCAAGACATTTTCCTTCACTATCTTTAAGTACAAAATAAGTAGTTCTAGTGCAAATTTAATCTTTTAGATTAATCTCATAACTACTATCACACTTCTTCATTTGATAGAACCTATTTACATTATTGGCTGACATATAGTATGCTCTGATGCCAATGTTCAATAAATCACTTTTTAATTAACTAAGATATGAGGCAGATATCAGAAAGAATTACTATAACAAAATTGTAGACACACTTGGCAACGATGCACGAGTTAAGTGACTTTAACACCACTTGGTCGTTTTCCTTCCATGGCATCCTTCTTATTACAACAGTCAGCACATAGAAATGGACCTTGCCAAGGCTTTGAGCTTGTCGAGAAAATTGAACCAGCATGTACTGATATGCCTTCACTTGCAGCAAGGTCGACCTGGCAAACAGCACAGATGAAGAGGCCGGACATTGATGGACCATTTGAATCCTCACTCCCCAATCTGCAATCCACATAATAACACGATGATCAAACTCTTCTTCTTGGAAAAATTCATAGAATATTGAGAAAAAAAGTCAAGAATACGGAGATCCAGGTAGAGGGAAACATGCCAACCACCTCGTATCTATGTAAGGAGACCACATTTAGGCTAAATCTCAACGCTTATCAACGTAACAATATGGTTACATAGTTATGGTATTTAACAATCAATCTTGTCTAATTTATTCAATTCAAAATCAACAGAAAACAAAAAGCTTCATGAAGTATTAAACTAAAGCAAGAAGGCTTCAAAGTTCAAGAGAATTATGACCTTTCAGCAAGAATTGCTGAGCCTTCTTCAAACAGTTCCTCTACAATGCCTACAGCTGACAGCTTTTTCGATAGTTTAGCAACAGATTTATGCGACTTTCTTCTGAAGAA
>NW_026031447.1:0-308 GCF_019186545.1 Solanum stenotomum
AGGTAGATATCAACACTTTATGAACAATATACCTTTGCCTCTTAGTATCAGAGCTATGGATAATAAGAAACACGATAAGAAACATACCAGTAGAAAATTAAGAAAAATAAGAAGAAAATTAAATAAATTATATCCGGAATATAAACAACTTAATATTACAAAGACTGATAATGAAAAATTAGATCAATTAATAAATAATATATCTAAAATAGAATATAAATATATTCAATATTTAAAAATACAATGAATAACAAGAATAACGAATATAGACAAAAACTTAATTAAATAATTATAGAAAAACGACAAGA
>NW_026031448.1:0-238 GCF_019186545.1 Solanum stenotomum
AGACCTACAACACCTACGGAGGTTCGTAATTTCCTTGGGCTGGCAGGTTATTATAGAAGGTTTGTTGAAGGATTTTCTTTTATTTCCGCACCATTAACAAAACTAACACAAAAAGAAGTCAAGTTCCAGTGGAGCGATGCATGTGAAAGAAGCTTCCAAGAACTGAAGAATAAATTGACTTCTACACCTGTATTGGTACTTCCAGAAGGAACGGAAGGGTACGTAGTGTATTGTGATG
>NW_026031449.1:0-440 GCF_019186545.1 Solanum stenotomum
ATTTCTGCATCTATGCTACTCATATTTCTCTTTTCTTTGTATTTTCCGCTGTGATAAGCGCAAATTTTTTCGTCTTTTTTATCTCCATATTTATTGCTTTTTGTTTTCAAAACTGCTCCCCACCCTTCGAGACTTCCGTCTGTTTCTACTATTGGGTAATCTGTTTCTAGTGGGAGGGCTAAATCTGGTATATCTTTAACCATTTGTTTGAGTTTTTGTACTAGTTTTATGTCTTCTACATTAAATGTCTTTTGTCCATGACTTCCTGTTTTAGAGTATAAGGGTCCTGCTACTTTCCCTAGATCTTTAATAAAACTTTGTGCATAATTTAGTATTCCTAGAAATTTTTGCAAGTCTTTAGTATTGTATATATATATATACACATAGATGTATATATATGTATGTATACATAAACATATATTATATGTTGATGTGTAGTT
>NW_026031450.1:0-3950 GCF_019186545.1 Solanum stenotomum
TTGTCTTTTAGCTTTCGAGACAGTCCAGTCTCTATTGTCCACTTTTGAGACTTGTACTCATTTTGTTAGTAGCTCTGTACTAGTGACTTCCAGGTTCTGGGAGGGATCTTTATTTGTATTTATGTTTTTGGTTTGCTTCCGCCTGTGTATATTGTTATTTGTCTACTCTTGTTTAGTTTCTACCCTCAGACCCATTACTTGTTGTTCCGGGTTACGCGTTGGCTTACCTGCTGGTGGGTTATAGTAGGTGTCATCATGACTTGAGAAATCGGGTCGTGACAAGTTGGTATCACAGCTCCAGGTTTATCGGTCTCACTTGTACAGAGCTAACGTCTAGTAGAGTCCTGCGGATCGGTGCGGAGACGTCCATAACTTATCTTCGAGAGGCTACAAGATGTCCTTAGGAAAATTTCCTCTTTTGTTTCGCTTTCGTGCAGCGTATGTCTATTAGTTCCTTGAAATATCACTTGTTTCATTCTTTTGGGGTATGGCTCGCACGCAAGGCGACGCTGTTGGGGCTGATGCAATCCAGCCAACAGACAGATCCCCATCTTGGGGTAGACGTTGACACCGAGGTTAAGCCAGGGCCGCAGCATCGGCCCAAGATATGGAGGAGGTGAGAGATCGTTGTTTTGTACGTGGGTTGCGGTACCGTTTGAGGGTCGACACAAAGCATTTGGTTTCAGTTGGCCGTTCATTTCTTGATGTAGTCGAGCATATTCATCGCGAGGCCCAAGGGGACAGCGATAAGAGGGAACGCTACCAGGACAGCTACAGCGGGTCCCAGACTAGATGGAAAGACTCCTATGATAGGCCCCGCCAGAGGTTCCAGCAGGGTCAGTCCAGTTGGCCTGTTCAGGCGGCATTACCTGCTTCGGAGGGAGGTCAGCATCACCAGGGTGGTCCTAGTACGGGCGAGGGTTCGAGGGGATCAGATTCCCTTCCTTCCTATCGCGGTCGGGTTACTTCAGGGCATTCAGTTTCAGGGTGTTTTGATTGTGGTGCTCTTGACCATTGGTCTAGAGAGTGCCTCCGGCGAGGGTGAGGAGCGATTGTACCAGCTCCCCTTGCACCTAGACCAATTTCAGCAGTGCCCCCTCTACCTAGAGGTGGTGGTGAGGACCAGGTTTGTCGAGACAGTCAACAGGGTACCAGAGGCGGAGCTCGGGGAGGCAGGTTAGGTGGTAGATCAGATGCATCGGGCAGAGGTGCTCAGGGCCATTTCTACGCTGCCCCGGCGAGGGCGACGGCTAAGGCATCTGACGATGTTATCACAGGTACGCTTTTATTATGCCATCAGCCTGCTACAGTATTATTTGATCCCGGGTCCACATTCACGTATGTATCTATTTATTTTGCTCATCGATTGGGTATGAGGTCTGAGTCTTTGGCAGAGCCAGTTCATGTTTCGACCCCGGTAGGTGAGTCCTTAGTAGTGGATCAGATATTACNTTAATTTTGATGTGATTCTGGGCATGGACTGGTTATCCCCCTACCATGCGGTCTTGGATTGCTACACTAAGACCGTTACTTTAGCCATGCCTGGTATTTCCCCAGTGTTGTGGCAGGGTGCTTATAGTCACACACCGACAGGGATCATCTCTTTTATACGGGCTAGACGGTTGGTTGCTTCTGGGTGTTTAGCTTATTTGGCTTATGTGCGAGATGTGAGTAAGGAGGGCTCTTCAGTTGACTCAGTTCCTGTGGTTAGAGAGTTTGCAGATGTGTTCCCTACAAACCTACCTAGCTTACCTCTAGATCGTGACATTGATTTTGCCATAGATTTGGAGCCCAACACCCGTCCTATTTCTATTCCGCCTTACCGGATGGCTCCTGCAGAGCTCAGGGAGCTCAGTGTTCAGTTAGAGGATCTCTTAGGTAAGGGGTTTATCCGTCCAAGTGTGTTGCCTTGGGGTGCTCCTGTTCGGTTTGTGAAGAAGAAGGACGGGACTATGAGGATGTGTATTGACTACAGCCAGCTAAACAAGGTGACGGTGAAGAGCCGTTACCCCATGCCTCATATTGATGATTTGTTTGACCAGCTTCAGGGTGCCGCTGTGTTTTCTAAGATTGATTTGACGTCCGGGTACCATCAGCTGAGGATTAGGGCAGCGGACATCCATAAGACTGCATTTAGGACCCGTTATGGCCACTATGAGTTCCTTGTGATGTCTTTTGAGTTGACTAATGCCCATGTTGCCTTCATGTATTTGATGACACGCGTGTTCAGGCCATACCTTGATTTGTTTGTCATCGCCTTCATTGATGACATACTGGTATACTCGCGAAGCCGGAGTGAGTATAAGCAGCATTTGAGGATAGTGCTCCAGACTTTGAGAGATCGGCGGCTTTATGCCAAGTTCTCAAAGTGCGAGTTTTGGCTTGAGTCCGTAGCCTTCTTGGGGCACGTGGTGTCCAAGGAGGGTACTAGGGTTGATCTGGCGAAGATTGAGGCTATTCGTGATTGGCACAGGCCCACTTCAGTTACTGAGATTCGGAGCTTCGTTGGACTAGCAGGCTATTACAGACGCTTTGTTGAGGGCTTTTCTACTATTGCAGCCTCGTTGACTCGATTGACTCGTGTTGATGTTCCCTTTGTTTGGTCAGAGGAGTGTGAGGCGAGCTTTTTGAGGCTCAAGGAGTTATTGACCACCGCTCCTATATTGACTCTTCCAGTTGAGGGCGAGGGCTTCACAGTTTATTGTGACGCATCCGGCGTTGGTTTGGGTTGTGTATTTATGCAGCAGGGCCGGGTTATTGTTTATGCGTCGAGGCAGCTTAAGATCCATGAGCGCAACTACCCCACTCATGACTTAGAGTTGGCGGCGGTAGTTTTCGCGCTTAAGATTTGGAGGCACTACTTGTATGGAGTTCGATGTGAGATCTATACCGATCATAGGAGTCTTCAGTACATCATGAGCCAAAGGGACCTTAATTCGAGGCAGCGTCGTTGGATTGAGCTCCTGAAGGACTACGACCTCTCTGTTCTCTATCATCCGGGCAAGGCGAATGTGGTAGCGGACGCCTTGAGTCGGAAGGCAGTGAGTATGGGTAGTCTAGCCTTCTTATCTGTTGAGGAGCGACCCTTAGCTTTGGACATTCAGTCCTTAGCTAATAACATGGTTCGGTTGGATATCTCAGATTCTAGACGCGTCTTGGCCTTTGTGGGAGTTCAGTCTTCTTTGCTTGATAGGATCCGTGGTTGCCAGTTTGAGGATGATACCTTGGTGGCCCTTAGAGATCGAGTGTTAGCGGGTGATGGTGGTCAGGCTACCTTAGATCCTATGGAGTGTTGAAATTTGCCGGCCGCATCTGTGTTCCGAGAGTTGGAGATTTGATACAGTTGATACTTTCTGAGGCCCATGAGTCTAGATACTCTATCCATCCGGGCACAGCGAAGATGTATCGTGATTTGAGGCAGCATTACTGGTGGAGTGGCATGAGGAGAGATATTGCTGACTTTGTTTCCCGTTGCTTGTGCTGCCAGCAGGTAAAAGCAGAGCATTTGAGGCCTGGTGGCGAGTTCCAGAGATTACCCATTCCGGAGTGGAAGTGGAGCGTATCACTATGGACTTCGTTGTGGGGTTGCCTCGGACTTCTAGAGGTGTTGACAGCATTTGGGTCATCGTGGATCGATTGACCAAGTCAGCACACTTCCTTCCTGTTCATACTACTTTCAGTGCTGAGAGGTTGGCTCGTATCTATATTCGGGAGGTAGTTCGTCTTCATGGTGTGCCTGTTTCTATCATTTCAGATCGGGGTTAACAGTTTACTTCCAGCTTTTTGAGGGCTTTTCAGGAGGAGTTGGGTACCTGTGTCCACCTTAGCACAGCATTTCACCCACAGACGGATGGTCAGTCAAAGCGTACTATTTAGGTCCTTGAGGATATGTTGCGGGCCTGTGTTATGGATTTTGGAGGCGAGTGGGACCAATTCTTGCCTTTGGCGGA
>NW_026031451.1:0-274 GCF_019186545.1 Solanum stenotomum
TATTGGAAAGTTAGCTGAAGTTGTTACAGCTGGGTATGTTTTCGAATTTTCGATATCTCTGTGCTTGTTAATTGAAGTATTTTGCGTGAATTTCGTTAGTTTTTAGTGTTTAACGGGTTGAGGGGAAGGGTTGTTAAACCCTAGATTTTCAGTTTTTTTGGAAGTAGGGCTTGACGGTCAGTTGAAGTGTTGTGATGGTTGATTTTTTGTGATTCTGCATTTCAATTTGAGTTTTGTTCATTAGCACAACGAATTTCAGCTGAATTTTGTTTGT
>NW_026031452.1:0-429 GCF_019186545.1 Solanum stenotomum
GAGTTGATCTGATGGTAAACACTCCTCATTTCCAACCTTAAGGTTGTGAGTTCGAATCCCCAAGAAAGCTTGATGTGGGAGATCCTAGGGAGGAGTTTAAAATAAATTTGAGATGGGGGGTGGGGAGTGGGGAGTGGGGGGAGGATAATAGGAAAATTAATCGTTTTTATAATAATAAAATTGTCCCTAATTAATACATTTAATAACAAAATAATTTTTGGTATATAAAATATAGTCATTAGCGACGATATAATTTTGTCGGTAGTAATAACCTTTTTAGTGACGAAACATACTATTATCTACAAAAAATATACTTTTTACGACAAATGAATTTGTCACAAATGTTTAAGCATTTGGGGACGATTTTTCTTTTTATAGTTAATATAATACTTTTAGCGACAAAGAACTAAATCGTCTTTGTATACTTTT
>NW_026031453.1:0-5718 GCF_019186545.1 Solanum stenotomum
CCTAGAACAGTTAAGTATTACAAGTTGGCTCCACATAAAAAACTTTCTTAAAGATTATTATTATTACTGTACAATTAGTGGGAATTCTTTTGATGAAGAATTAGGAAAAAAGTTATTTAATAAACTACCAGGAGCCTTAGGCAGAGAGATAGAAGAAAGATGGTATAAAAGAGAAGGAGTAATACAGAATCCAAACGGTAAATGGTCTATAGGACACAAAGTACAACATATAATGGAAGTCTTAACAGAAAAATGTATAAATATACAAATACAGAAACAACTAAAACAGAATGAAATGAGTTTCTGTAAAAATGTCATGTATACAACCCAAAGTTATGATAAAGGACAAAATAAACCTAAGAAAAGATACAAGAAATATAAACCCTACTATAATAATAAAAAATACTATTTAAGAAAATCTTCAGCCAGGAAACCTTATCTAAATAATAGAAATTATAAAAATAAGCTAGAATGCTTCACATGTGGAAGTATAGAACATTTATAGCAAATGTATGTCCTAAAAGAAATAATAGTAGAACTAGAAATTCTCAATTAATAGAAGATTTTCAAGAAACTTTAATTAATGTAGATGAATACATATCAGACAATGAAAGCATATATTCTATAGTAAGTGTAGAAATAGAAGAAACAACACGATCTGATGAGTCAGATTCAACTAATGAAGAATTAATAAATGAGATAAGATTAGAATTTAAAAATATAGACTTAGAAGAATTACAAATAAATACAATGATGAATGTTTTACAAGAATGTACCCATGAATTTGAAAAAAATAAAGGAATAGATAGTAACCAATGTATTCTATGTAAATGGTATCCAAGTAGAGAAAAAATGGCAAAATGTAAATTTTGCTATGCTGAAGGATGTATCTCATGCATAGAAAATCTGTTAAAAATAAAAATAAAAGGACGTGAAAAGATAGATATAAATAATGATACAATAAATTTAAGACTAATAACATTAGAAAATAGAATAAACGAACTTGAGCAAAAGGTAATGTCGTTAGAAAAAAGAAAACAAAAACTTGAAGAAAATACAGAATCGGTCCAAAGAACAGAAGAATGGGGGATGTACAACACATCTACCCAAGAAGCAGAATTAATAAACATAGAAACTAGAGAAACCCATTATGAGAATTTCATATGTAATGAAGATAAAAAATTCACTACTATTAAAGTCTTAACCAGACTTAAAATACAAGATATTGAGTTAGAAACTTTAGCTTTAGTAGACACAGGATGTACAGGTAGTATAATAAATAAAAAGATTTTACCCCCAAATTTAATCAGGACATTAGACAAGACAATTGCAGCAATGCAAATGGATGGAACATACAATACCTACCAACATTATATCGGAAAGACTCAGGTAAGTTTTATTAATACATGTAATGAATTTTATAAACCAATGTATACACTTGACAGGATATGGGTAAGAGATCTAAACATAAATGTAAATTTTGTATTAGGATTAAAATTTATGATACAAAATAACGGGGAAACATTAATTACAAGAGATGGGGTAATATTCTTTAAGCATCTTACTTATACACCAGTACAAACTATTAAATTTGAAACAAAAGGAAGACAAGCTGGTATATCTCCAAGCACTTCTGAAAATGATAGTTCACAGATATGTTGTAAAAACTGCAAAGATAAAAGCCAATGTTGTAAAGATTTAGGCCAAACAGAACAATACGAGGAAGAAGAGGAATATGATATAGGAGAAAAAGATTATACTCTAATAGAAGTAGAAAATGAATTCTATAATTTCCAAACAGGAATAAATAGGATAGGTACAATTAGAAGTCCTAAGGACTTAGAAAACATAGTAAGACTATTAGACAAAATGGAAATAATAGGAGAAAAACCTTTAAAATACTGGGAAAATAATAAAGTAGTATGTAAATTAAATATCATAAACCCTGAATATATAATAAAACAGCTGCCATTGAAGCAACTAATCAAGACTTGGAAGACTTTAGTGTACAAATAAAAGAATTACTAAATTTAGGAGTAATAAGAAGATCTACATCAAAACATAGATCAACAGCATTTATGGTTAGAAATCACAGTGAGATAGTGCGAGGTAAAGCAAGAATGGTAATTAATTACAAAAGACTTAATGATAATACAAGAACTGATGCATATAAATTACCTGATAAAAATGAACTAATCAATCGAATCCAAAGAAAAAGAATATTTAGTAAATTCGATTGTAAGTCAGGATATTGGCAGGTAAAAATGCATGAAGAAAGTATAGAATGGACAGCATTCACATGCCCTGAAGGACATTTTGAATGGTTAGTCATGCCATTTGGACTAAAAACTGCCCCTCCAATATTTCAAAGAAAAATGGACACTATAATTGGTGACTAATAAAAGGTTTGTCTTAGTATATGTAGATGATATCTTAATATTTAGTAAAGATATTAAAGAACATTTAGGACATCTACAGACAGTGTTTAGATTATTTGTGAAAAATGGAATAATAGTAAGTAAAAAGAAAATGGAATTATGTAAGAACCATATAAATTTTCTAGGAGTAACATTAGGAGAAGGTAAAATTAAATTACAACCACATATAGCAACAAAAGTATTAGATATACCGGATAAATTAGATAATACAAAAGATTTACAAAAAATTTTAGGACTAGTAAATTATGCTAGGAATTTTATTAAAGATTTAGGAAAACTAGCAGGACCACTATACTCTAAAACAGGTAGCAAAGGGCAAAAACATTTCAATATAGAAGACATTAAATTAGTCCATCAAATTAAAGAAAAAGTTAAAAGTATTCCAGAATTAAGTATACCACTAGAAACTGATTATTTAATAATTGAAACCGATGGTAGTTTCCAAGGATAGGGAGTTGTGTTAAAAGCTAGACCCAATAAATACAGCGACAAGATAGAAGAAAAAATTTGTGCTTATCAAAGTGGAAAATATAAAGAAAGGAAATATGAGCAGTATAGATGCTGAAGTTTTAGCATTAATAAATGGTCTTAATAGTTTTAAGTTATATATTTTAAATAAAAATGAGATATTAGTACGAACAGACTGCGAAGCCATAGTTAAATTTCATCAAAAAATAAATCAAAAAGCTAGTAGCAAGAGAAGATGGCTAAACTCTATGGATACTATATCCATTTATCCAAATGTTATTTTTGAATATATAAAAGGAAAGGATAACAGTTTAGCAGATCAATTAAGTAGACTAAATATTAAAATAACTTAACCGTATATTTGTTTTAGCATGCGACCAACTAGTTCAACAGACAAAGGCAAAAGAGTAGCCTCAGCATCATACTCATATGCTCAGACTATATTAAGTAATATGAAGTTTAGACCTCAGACACCATCAATAGAGATGATTGATCGTATGTACTTCGGTAAACATAATTTAATATGTTATCCGAATTCGAATTTATCTTTTAGACAATTCCCAGAATGTGTGTTAGACAAACCTCAGAAATGCTTAGCAGACAATTTATTGATGGCATATAATAAGAAAGACAATAAATATTTTATAGCTTCATTAAATGCTTTATGTCAATATTTTACAGACAAAAGTAAAGAGAATAAATTTAAATATTATGTGGTCATACATGGTAAGACTAACGGTATTTTTCAAACATGGATAGAAGTAGTAGAGTCTATAAACGGAGTTAAAACTCCTATTTTTAAAGGTTTTAATGATTTTACTGAAGCACTATACAAGAGGGATACTTGGTCCAAATTACTATATCTCTCCAGCCCTCAGACAAAATCTCCAAAAGACCCCTCAATACAATATCCAAAAAGACACAGAAAAAATAATATTTTGTGACCATTGTTCTTCAATGACCGAGGCCTTCAAAAGATTAAATGCAAAGGTGGAAGCATTACTCCTAGAGAACACTAAACTAATGGAGCAGATAAAATCACTCAAAGGTAAAGACTCCATTCAGAAGATTGATACCAGTACACAGACCTCAGAAAAGAGTTTTCCATCTCTCAAAAAAATGGCTGAGCAGGGTGTGCATTCCCCAACGAATGCAAAAATATCCACTGTATCGGATAATAAAGATACAGCTAGTCCGGTTCAAACGGTAGCCGGTAAAGACATATCAAACCCGTTTATGGCTGTCACTTTGCCAAAAAGTGAAGGTAAAGGTTCTTCATCCAGGCGAAGGTTACCCAGATCATTTATTCAGGTAGAGACAACAACAAAGAAGAGTATGCTCCATAAAAAGAAAAAGAATGATAAAATAGAGAGAATAATAAAAAAGACTTTAGAACAGTTTTTTCAACAGGGACAAGATAAACATATAATTACTCCACCAAATCCAGATCCAAACGGAGATAGACTAGTACCAGATACAGAACGAAACAATACTAGTCCAAGAAATAATAATAATAACATAACTAGATCCAACAGTTCAGGAGAAGAAGACTATCGAGAACATTCCTATTATCAAGATGCTAAAATCCCAATGCAGATGATGATTCAGGAATGAGTTTTGATTCCGAAGCCCTTCACAACCTTGATACATGAAGACAAACTGAAGAAAGAAGAAGAAGAACAAGACAGAACAAGACAATAATTTAAAGTAGGAATAAAAGTGTGTCATGTGGGTATGCCCACATTTATCGTGTGATTGCTTACTTTATCACTATTCTCCAAGGAGGAAAAAATTGATAAGCACGCGTCTTATTTTGTGTAAAAGTTTTGAGAAGTGAGAATAATGCATGTGCGATGGGGCCCAAATGTGTATCCGGCATGAATTATTTGAGCTAATCTTGTAAAAGCGTTGGCCAATTTTAGGCCGTTACTTTTTATTCCATTATCTTAGTGCGTCGGCCACGTTTGGCCGTTAGGATTCCTCCACGCTTTATGCTAAGTCCCCCTCAACCTCTATATAAAGACACTCCTCCACACTTAAGAAAAGCAAGAAAAAAGAACCAGAAAAAAAAAACACACAACATATTCCCCTTCCCAATGTTCAGAAAATTAATCTTCACTACTCAATCCAAAAACTCCTAAAAATCTCTCTTGTAATATTCAGCTTGTAAAAAAGTTTGTTTTAAGTGTATAAGAGTCAGTCGGGGTTCCCGAAAGGGAAACCTCTCTCCGTCTAAGTCATGTAAGTCTCTTATGTTTCTTGTAATTTTCCCTAAAAATATATGTAAAGTATGTCTGTTTTAAATCATGTTTGTTTTAATATGTAAATATGTTTGTAGTATAAAACTACCCTTAGTATATGGTTAGACTTTTAACTTCTTAATAACAACGATGGATTAACCTGTAAAGTCCTAGGATGTTTCTAAGGCCTTAAAAAAGTCCGAAAATTAGGACGTCTTGTTGGCCGTCTCCGGGGTGGGGTTAATGAAGAAGATTTTTAAGAATATAAGTTAAAAGGAAGAGATGAACGGGGTAGTAACTTAAAAAAAAAAAGAAGGAAAAATAGGATATATATGAGATAAACATGACCAGACACGAGTAAGACGGAGTACTGAGTAGGATTTACAAAAATCTGAATTTCTGCTATTCTGCTGTATTAGTTCTGCTAATTTCTGTTATCTAAAATCGGGTGTATTTTCTGTATTATTTGTTCTGTATTTTCTGTATTATTTAGGTGTATTTTCTGTATTATTTGTTTTGTGTTTTCGGTATTTTCTGTATTTTCCGTATTTTATGTATTTTCTGTATTATTT
>NW_026031454.1:0-201 GCF_019186545.1 Solanum stenotomum
TCATTAAAAATTCCGACCTCAGGAGGTAGGAATTTGGTTTACCCGGAAACCGCAAACCGACCTCCGGATGTCGCTTTTAAAAGTAATTAGATGAAATAAAAATACCGACCTCCGGATGTCGCTTTAATTAATAGTAATTATATGAAATAAAAATACCGACCTCCGGATGTCAATTTAATTAATAGTAATTATATGAAATAA
>NW_026031455.1:0-410 GCF_019186545.1 Solanum stenotomum
GGTTTCTTGGTTTAGTATTTAGCGCTTCGGATTTTAGGTTAAGAACTTTTTAGTGTTTATGGTTTTTTTTATGTTTATGATTTTTATGATTAAGGTTTTTAAATGTTTTACGGTTTCCTAGGTATTTTTAAGAATTTGGATTTCTTAAGATTTAGGGTTACGTAGGCCTAATATAGGGCATAGGATTTTAAGTTTAAGGTTTTTTCTAGAGCTTATGGTTTTAGAGGGTTTTTTTTCCGGGTATTACAGTTGTAAGTGTTTAAATGGATTTTAGGGTTTAGGGTTTCTTAGGATTCCATATGGTTTGCGGTTTAAGGTTTAGCCCTATGATTTAGAGTTTCTTAGCGTATATTATTTAGCATTTAGGATTTCTTAGGGTTTTGTTTGTTTAAGAGATTTTAGGATTTAGG
>NW_026031456.1:0-741 GCF_019186545.1 Solanum stenotomum
TGATTTCAAGTTTTGAGTAAAAAGTTGTGATTTGTGGAAATTTTAGAGTTTTGCAAGGCTTAAGTTGGTTAAAAGTGGTTTTCAGGATCATTTGAAATTTCAAGTCATGGAATTTTATCGTTCCATCAGCTCCGGAATGTGGAAATTAGTATAGGAGAGTCGCCGGTTTTGGACGGTCTTTTCGTGGATTTGAGGTCTTAAGTTGGGAATTGATGAGATTTTAGTCTTTGGGTTGACTTTGGTCAACATTCTAGGTTCGAATGCTCAGATCAAATTTTCGACAATTCCATTGAATTCGGGAGATGATTTTAGGCTTAGGGGAGGTCTTGGTTGAATTTTCAGTGTTTCCGAGCTTGGTTTAGCCATTTTAGGCGTTATGTTTGTTTATAGTGACTTTCACGGATTATGGGTCAAGGAGACCTTGAATTCGTGTTTCGACGGATCCATTGAGTCTGAAATGTCGAGTTTAGTTGGATAGCATATTTGATTTGTGTATAGGGTTCCGAACGAATCCTGAAGGTCCTTTCGATGAATTTTTGTGCCTTATAATATTGTTTTCATGGGGTTTGGGCCGCGTTCGTGGAGGGTGAAAGGTCTGACCTCTGTGTTCTCAGAATAGCTCCCACGTTCGTGGAGGGTCGAGATGCCAGAACACCGTGTTCACGGCGAGTTAATGAGCCGAGGGTTCACGTTCGCAGCAGGGGTCCGCAGTCGTGGTGGACCCCCAACTTTGGGGATATT
>NW_026031457.1:0-656 GCF_019186545.1 Solanum stenotomum
TTCTTGAAGAAGCCCAAAATATTCGGATCTGAAACCCCGACTCGAAAATGAAATATTTCTTGAAAAACATCTTACCCATGCTTAGATAAGTTCAAATATGAAATTTCATCAAAAACGGAGTTAAGATCGACCTTGAAATTCTCAATTTATCAAACTTTAACNAAAGTCCAAATTGTACGCGGTTAATATGATGAAAATAATCAATGAATCAATAATTTTATGTTAAAATCAGTTTACCCATAGCATAAGGATCGTAAATATACGTTTTTCATCAAAAAGGGACTCCAAATTGATAAAACCCCAAATTTTCCCAAGAAATTTACGGATAGGGAAAAAAAACCAGATAAAGAAATTATGAGAAAATGTCGAATTGAAGATTGAATACTAACCCTCATATTAATTCAAGAAGAAACCCGTAAGAATCACTCCATTCCGATCTCTAGAACTCCCGATATGCTCAAAATACCAAATGAACACAATCTGAGATTTTTATAACAGTACATGGCTGTTATGCACCAGAAAAACAGCAGTTAATCTTTCACTAAAAAGGCCGTAATTTCCTCATACGATAGTGAAATGACTCGATTCTTTTTTGTAAATGTCTTAAATAATGATACGGACCTGCTTGTTTAATCGGAGCTCAATTTCATGCTCGT
>NW_026031458.1:0-465 GCF_019186545.1 Solanum stenotomum
GAAAAACAAAGGACACCCTGAAATCTCGCTTGGACTTACAAGAAATGAAGATCAAAAAGTCCCTCCATCCCATAAAAAGTGGGGATAAATACATACTTCCTCCAGCAAGTTATACAATGTCTAAGGCGGAAAGGATTCAATTTTGTCAGCTCATCAAAGAAGTTAAGTTTCCTGATGCTTACGCTTCTAACATTTGTCGTTGTATCAAGGAAGCTAAAACTTTTGGGCTTAAAAGTCATGATCATCATGTTCTTTTTCAGCGTATTGTACCACTTATCATTAAAGAAATTTTACCAAAAGATGCACATGACCCATTAATTGAATTGTCATTGTTCTTTAATGATTTGTGTTCTAAAGAGTTATCTGTGGAGAAGCTAGATCAGCTAGATAAAAGCATACGAATGACATTATGTAAATTAGAACGTGTGTTCATGCCAACGTTCTTTGATGTTATGGTTCATTTGG
>NW_026031459.1:0-698 GCF_019186545.1 Solanum stenotomum
GTATGGGCATTATGAATTTGTGGTCATGTTCTTTGGATTGACCAATGCACCGGCTATCTTCATGGACCTAATGAATAGGGTCTTTAAACCCTACCTTGATTCCTTTGTTGTGGTCTTCATTGATGATATTTTAATCTATTCGCATAGCGAGGAAGAACATATGGGTCACTTGAGGGTTGTGTTGCAAAGATTGAGAGAGGAGAAGTTGTATGCCAAGTATGAAAAGTGTGAATTTTGGTTGAGGGAGGTTGCCTTCCTAGGTCATGTGGTGTCGGGGGATGGTATTAAGGTAGACCCTAAGAAGACCTATGTGATTAGAAATTGGCCTAGGCCATTGACCCCGTCGGATATTAGGAGCTTCTTGGGCTTAGCGGGTTACTACCGGAGATTTGTGAATGGGTTTTCTTCTATTGCTTCTTTCATGACTAAGTTGACACAAAAGAAGGCTAAGTTTGAGTGGACCGACGAGTGCGAAAGGAGTTTTCAAACCTTGAAAGATAAACTTGTGTCCACTCCTATATTGTCACTACCGGATGGGCTTGAGGGATTCGTCGTGTATTGTGATGCTTCTAGAGTTGGCTTGGGTTGTGTCCTAATGCAAAATGGTAAGGTGATAGCCTATGCGTCTAGACAACTTAAAGTGCATGAAAAGAACTATCCTATGCATGACCTTGAATTAGCCGTGGTGGTGTTTGCTT
>NW_026031460.1:0-1065 GCF_019186545.1 Solanum stenotomum
AGCTTTTCTCGGAAATAAAACGAGTTGGTCGTGTGGGGGAAAGGATCAACCCAACACTAAGAACTCACATACCTGATTAGGGATCACCCCCGACGAAAATCCACGACGATCCTTAGCTTCTTCTTCTCTTTCTCCTCTTCTTTCTCTCTTCACTCTCAAAACCCTCACTCTCACTCTTTTAAACAGAAAAACTGATAAAAAATCAGCCTAACACCTTAATATAACCAAAAGAATTGGCTAGGGAAAAGACCAAAATACCCTTAAAATTTTCGGACTAAACTGCCCTGTGCGACTGTGCTAACAGCCCAACTTCCAAAGGGCATAACTCACTTATACGAACTCGGAATCGAGCAAACTCGGCGGCGTTGGAAAGATCATTCCAAGGGCTTTCCATACATAACTGGAAATTCACCTAAATCATTCTAATCTAGGAGTTAAGACTGCTCAAAGTTGACCAAAAACTCACCTTTTTTCCATACTTAGCCAAATTTTCCAGATTTTTGAATTCTTTCCAAAAATGACTATTTCCAATTCAACTCTTCTTGAAACTCAATGTGCTACATCTTGGGACCTTAACTTAATACTCAAGAAATCTTTATTCCTCGGTAAAATCTCACTCCACATGAAGGACGGCTCGAGTCTTAGTTCGAAAAATTCTATGGGGTGTTACACCCTATTCGGACACATGCGACCGAAGTCGCTCTACACAACAATCAAACTTCTCTTAGGTATATATAGTAGATCACGAACGTAACCCTGTTAGTGAAAATTCGGTCTCTACCACTGCTTGTAAGTATCCACAGATAGTTCAATCTGTATTGTTCCATTGCTTACTTCCAGGAACCCATTTTGGACCCACGGGACTGAAATAGCTCGACACGACTCTCGAATTCAATAGCTCAACATGTGGTGCAAATTTAACGCACCGTGGCGTCCTGTATTGATTAATGGAAGCACCTAATAAGCTAGTGCAGCTTAAGTCCATGTGCTTGTCAAAAGTACCTGTTTCCACTATCCTGATTTCAAGAGGCCCGATAGATTTGTCAGACGTACGACCCTGGCGGT
>NW_026031461.1:0-1501 GCF_019186545.1 Solanum stenotomum
AAAAAACTACTTAAAAGTACTTTTTTAAAGCTGAAAAAATACAAAAAAAATAAAAATAAAAAAAAAATAAAAAATCCCAACTTATGACTTTTAACTTATGAGTAATTCAAAAAGAAGACAATCCAAACACCCCCTTAGAATATAGAGCCAGTGACTTAGATTTTAGTTTCAAACTTTCAGTTCTAAAACTCTTGGTTATTCTAATTGATATCAGTGTTTACCTTTAAACAAAATGTAATCTGTCAACTCATGTATGTCTTTGATACATTTTTTCATGTTATACATTAGCTATACATTTGATTTTGTGTGTGTTGAAGAATGTATTACAAATTTACATTAATTTTGATGTGTTTAGTGCTGGCAAAATGAGCTCATATTTTGATAACCCGCCCATATTTTAATGGGATGGGTGAGTGATTTTTTATATGGGTAAAATATGGATTGATACCCATATTCAACCTATAAAAATATGGGTAAACTATGGGTAAAATATGGATTAGCCAAATGGGTTAAGCATCCAACTTTTATTCACTTAAATTCATGATATCACTAAAAATATTGTAACTTCTCTTCCTTTTTATGTCTTCTATAAAGCTAATTATTCTTCTCTATAATTGAAAAGATGAAGTCTTTGGCCCTCCAAAAAATATATATTTTAAATGTACATTGCTTTTCTTAATTATAATTATATTTTTTATTTGTTTAATTTTATATTGGATAACATATAATAGTGTAAAATAAACAAATCATGTATTAGTATTGACATTGTTTAAAGTGCATTAAGCATGTTTTAGTCCTAAAATGCAAATATTCATTTACTTTGAAATTAAAAATATTTTCCCTTTGTTATTACATAAATTTATTTTATATTGAAAAGTTATAGGATTTTCTTTTTGACTTTTATGATATAACTAGATAATGGTGCCCGTGATATGCACGGGCCCAATAATATAAATGGTATGTTTTGGGATAATAACAGAGTTTTTGAAGCGATTGTTTGCGTGGATAAAGGAATAAGTTTTTTTTATCACAAACTTGTACTTTCTTTGACACTATTAAAATGGACCCAATATATGTTATTTTTATTGTCTCAATTTATGTGACACAAATAAAATTTGGAGAGTCATCCAAATTTTCATATTTTTTTAAAAAAAATGTTTTAAGTTATTAATTATTGAGATTTATAATATTTTTATGTAACTTTCAAATAACCTACATTACTGGTGACTTTGTCCTAATTTATGTGATATGGATAAAATTACAAAATTAACCCTTTTAAAATGTCTTTTAGATATTTTAAGTTGTTAATTATTATTATTTATAATACTTTTTTGATAATTTTAAAATGATATGTGTTATTTTTTCTGTCCCAATATATGTGAGCCCGATAGAATTCTAAGAGTGAACCTATTTTGTTATATAGCTTTTAAATATTTTAATTTGGTAATTATTGTAATTTTTAATGCTTTTTAAGCCATTTGTAAATGATATATGTTGCTTC
>NW_026031461.1:2197-17983 GCF_019186545.1 Solanum stenotomum
AAAATGGACCGAATATATGTTATTTTTGTTGTCTCAATTTATGTGACACAAATAAAATTTGGAGAGTCATCAAAATTTTCATATTTTTTAAAAAAATGTTTTAAGTTATTAATTATTGTGATTAATGGTGTTAAATTGTCCAATAATATAAATTTTAAAGGTACAACCATAAAAGAAGAATGTACAACACTATCTAAGCACATGTAACACTTGTCATGTGCTAAGTAGTAGATATTCCCACTTATTATATATAGTAATAGAAAAATATATATAGAAATGACATATTTATTATTTAATTAAATAATAAATATGTAACTAAAAATCTTGTTAGCTTTTGGTTGAAAGCTAACAAGATAGTTACAATGATAGTTGCATTGTGACTTATTATATATAGAATATATATAACTAAATAAAGTATTTTAACATTTTTTGTCTAAAAAAAAGACTAAAATATTTTATGCATCTTGAATTCTTAAGTAGAGCACTATTTTCTCATGAAAATATGGGTAAACTAGTATTTTACTAAATCCATTTGTTTTACCCATATCAAATAAGAGCTGGTTGAAGTATTACCCATTTTATGTTGACCCATTTTCAACCCGCCCAAATTTGGCCCAACCCGTGCATTTGTCACCACTAGATGTGTTTAACCTTTGGGTTCTTCACATTAACTCATTACACATAAAGTGACCACTAAAGTTGTCTCAGATTTTCAAAAAGACACATTTGCAACGTAACCGTCCTATTATCCCACTAAACAATTTTGAACAAATATTATTATATTATTTTTTGATCAGCCCCAAATTTTAAGAAGTAAGTGTATTCACACACCAATCATTACATGACACGTGTTAATTTAATTTTTTTTCATTTTAAGTTTTTTCTTTATTCTCTCTCTCTCTCTCTTACTTTTTGACTTATTTTAATTTTAATTTCATTTTAAATTTCACTTCATCTTCCACCTCCTGCTTTCAAGTGATTCATCCTTTCATTTTCTTTTTTTTTTTTCACCTCTCACCCTCACCCCACCCCCCACGTCAAGTTTAACCCCACTCTCATTTTTTTCTTTTATTTTTTTCTTCTTCTCCGGTCAAATTCTTTATAGAATTCATACTATTTTTAGACTTTATTGAATTATTGATGACAAAATTAATTATTTTTCTAAGAAAAATTAAAATTTTGAAGGTATCATCAACTACTCATTTTCATATAACTTCAAAATTAGAAATGATAATTTTAAACGAATCAATGAATTCCCGAAAATTGAAAGAACTTAATTGAAATCTGATAAAAAACTATATGATACTTCCTAATCATCTTGAAATCTAATGGGTTTATTAAATTGTTTGAAATGTAAGAAAATATTTAGATAAAGTTTTAAAATTAAAGAGAGTAAAATTAATAGTAGTAAAAAAAGGAATGTAAAGTTGTGGTAAAAATGGTGACATTAAAAGTGAGAAGCTTCAATGGAAATAACAATGAATTTTTGAAAAAGAAAGAGAAAGAATAAAAAGGAAAAAAAGTTGAAATAATAAGAAAATAAGAAAATATATTTTATAATAAAATACTTATAAAAATAAAATTATATTAGTTACTTTAGGTTGATCAGTGCACACCACTCCCTATGTTAGGTGGACGAAAAATGATATAATAATACATGTTCAAAATTATTTAGTGGGATAATAAGACGGTTGCAAAGTTAATGTGGTTTTTGACAATTCGGACACTTTCAATAGTGATTTTATGTCTTTTCTCCTAAAAATGTTAAAACTTCTCTTCCTTTTTATGTCTTCTATAAAACTAATTACTCTTCTCTATAATTGAAAAAATGAAGTCTTTGGCCCTCCAAAAAATATATATTTTAAATGTACATTTCTTTTCTTAATTATAATTATATTTTTTATTTGTTTAATTTTATATTGGATAACATATAATAGTGTAAAATAAACAATCATGTATTAGTATTGACATTGTTTAAAGTGCATTAAGCATGTTTTAGTCCTCAAATGCAAATATTTATTTACTTTGAAATTAAAATTATTTTTCCCTTGTTATTACATAAATTTATTTTATACGGAAAAGGGTCAAAATTGCCCCCGAACTATATGAAATAGACCATTTATACCCTTCGTTACATTTTGGATAAAAAAATGCCCCTGCTGTTGGCCTAAGAGACCACAAATACCCTCAAGAGTTAACACCCCAAATTTTTGTTGACGTGGCAAGCCACGTGAGACTAATCCTTCCACCTAAGCGTTGCCAACTAGGATTCACTACAAAAGAACTAGACCTTTAGCGGCAACAACAGTCGCCACAAAAGCCCAGAAAATCGTCACTAAAAGTTTTTAACATTAAATTCTAATTTTGTGTTTTTTTCTTCATTGTTTTTAAAAAACCAAATATGATATCGATTAAGTAGGAGTTTGAAGACACTATATGTTTTATTTTTATGTCATATGTAAATGTGTAAAATGTACAATGCTGCATTATATATATATATATATATATATATAGTAGGAGATTTGAATCGAGAAGTAATTTTGATTATTTTTCGTAATAATATTGGATGTTTTTAATATGGATATTGCAAGTTATTTATTTTAGAAAATTAGGTCGCAATCGAAAATTAATTATCATATTTTTTTGTTGAAAAAATAGGTTTTACTAGCGAATGGTTGTTGGAGCCTTAGTCGCCACTAAAAATCACTCATAACCTTTAGTGGCAATATTTTGGGATTTTGTGGCGACTCTGTCGCTGTTATGCCGTAATTTTTCTATCTTTGAAAAAAATTACTTTTTGAAATGTTATAAGTATAAAACAATTCGAAAAAATACCTAGAAAAGAGTTGTCACTTAATATTTTTAAAGAAATTAAGAAAACTTATAATTTTCAAAGATTTAAATAGAAAAAATCATTTGAAAATACCAAAGAGGGTTCGGGGTTCAATTTACACTTCGAGAAAGGTTTAAGCATTCGAAGTGTCCGCTAACATGCGATTGACCTGCGATTTGACTAAAATATATTTGACTATTTTTAGGAAAAATATGATTTAACAAAAAAAAAATTTACAATATTTGATTAACTTTGAGAGAATAATTAAATAAATGACGCATTTTTTACTTTTATTTTATTTTTTAGAGAAAGGGACCCACCCAAAAATGAAATATTTGAATTAAATTGCAAATGATTAGAATATTAATAAAACTAGATTAATTAGAACTTACTTGACTCATTTTTTTTTTAAAAAAAATAATAATTTAAACCAAATTGGTTAGTTTAAGCATGAACATCATTTTAAATTAATTGAAGAATACAAACAAAGTTTTGACTAACTTTTTGAGAAAAATGACTAACTAGAAAGAGAACATTTTTTAGTTCATTTGAGAAAAATACTTTAACTAAAAACCACTTTAAAATAAAAATGTGATCAAGTGAAGAGGCCTTAAAACATATCTTTTTTAAGAACAAAGATTTAACTACAAAATTCGACCAATATTTAATTAATGAAATAAATGACCTTAAAAAAAAGGGTATTCAAAGCAAACCAACACAAAGAAAGTAACTCGTCTTTTGGGGAATCTAATTAAGTTAATTAAAAATTATAAAGTTAGAGTTAAACAACGAACAATAAATAATCACAATTAAATAATTAAAGAGTAAGGGAGAAATTGAATTTGGGCCTCCTTTTGGGCCAATTTCGCTGGAATTTTTTTTCTTAACCAAATTCCCGTTTTTGTATACATCGACTGTATATCAATGTATATCGGGATGTATATCAGCTCTTTTCGTGTATCTCTTGCTTCCGAACACCTGTATTTCGCCTTAGCCCTGTATTTTTGCATTTTTGACTTGTAATTCGCTGTGTAACGCTGTATACAACATGTATACAATCCATTTTTTACTTTCCAGGACCTGTAATTTGACTTTCCAGCAACTCGACAAGATGTAGCCGACTCGATAAAAGAATCTTGGGCCTTTATGGCCCTCTTGAAGTACGAAGGGAAGAAAGATGAAGCCCACAAGGGCTCGGATGGTATTACATACAACAAAATAATAATAACGATTAGCGTCCGGAAATAATAAGAGAAAGAGTGTACCTAAGACAAATTATCATGGCAACTCCTAAACTAATACACAGTAACTAAAACATAAGTCATGCAAATGAATGCAACCAATTTAACAAATAACAAATAAATACATGCTAACAAAAGAATGCATGCTTAACAAGTTATGTCAACTGTAGCCATTTTCAACTATGCTAAGCTAAATTTAATAATCTTAAAACAACAATAAGTGATATTGGAGAGACACACCGTAGAGTATTAAATAAACTCCAGACAATTTTAGCAAAGGTTAAGACAACAAGCCAAATGGAGCATATGAAAGTTAAATTATTATTTTTTCTTTTAGATAAAGAAGCTACCGGTTAAAATAAGAACAAATGGAGCTTATCATAAGAGCTATTCTTTATGACCAAGGGAGAAATAATGATAACAACCATCCCTTTTATAATAGATATGAACTTTTTAGTGTTAAATCGAGGACATAAGCAGAGAACTGGAAAAGTTGGGACTCAAGCAAAATACGGAAGACATGAATTAAACGACTCACTATCCACAATAAAGAAACTTAGCTAGTAATACTAACCCACTAGAACAGAAGGCAAAGCATGAGCTTTTGACAAAGAAGTACAAATTTAAACCAAGATGAAAACAATAAGATGAGCTTCAACACAAGACAAGGTCTGAAATGAAACCAAACAGAGGAAAGATTAACTCAACTATATGACACATACCCATCTAAATGCACTTTCCACACAACAACAAGATATGCTAAAATCTAATTCATGAATTCACTTGAGACTTCAATACCAACGATATATATATATATATATATATATATATATATATATATATATAACATACCAAGATAGGAACAGACCACAACCAAGACAAAATCAAGATTTAGGCTAAAACATATAAACCAAATTTATACACAAAATTTATATAAGCTTATGAATTCAAGATAACTACAATCTGGTTATTTGAACAAGAGGAGCTACGGACAACGGCCATTCGAAATCGAAAGAAATGAAAAAAAAAATTATTCACTTTTCCAACTAATACCCATTTCAAAACCGAACAAGTAAAAAGAAAAGATCAATATTATTGTCTACAGATGTGCAGATTAGGCAAACACTGAGAGAGTCTCTAGTCATGAGTCGCAAATTATTTTTTTTTTAAAAAAGAAAATCAAATCAGCCGATAGACAATAAAGAAAATAAAACTGTGCGATTAACGCAATCAATATTACGACCAAAACGATCATGAGATCCTTAGCTCAAACAGGAATTTAAGCAAAGCAAAGTCACAAGGATTTTACCTCTTCTTGGGCAGCAAACTTGACAACGAGCTGAGAGCAGGGATTCTTCTACCACGAAATCTTAATACGAACAACAAACAAGAATTCTGGGCAGAATTAGAGCAGCTACCTTTTCGGAATTTAGAATCAAAGGACTAAAATGTGAAATTCTAAAGTGTAAAACCTATTTGCCGAAAACTCAAACTCAAAAAAAAAACCTCCCCCCCCCCCCCAACAGTGATTAAAATAGATGAATATATAAATGGAAATTAGGGGGAAATCGCGTGAAATTTCAAATTTTCAAATTCGAATTCATTCTGCCCCTTTTCCAGACAATCGTAGAAAGCTTTGAAAAAATCCCCTAAAATGGGGGAAAGGGGACGTGACGGTGATGGGTTTGCAGGGTATGGGTTCTTGAAGGTAGGAGACGCAATTTCCGGGTTGTTTTAGCGTGAAGAAGACGAAGTCAAGTATGGGGGTGTAGGCGCTGTTTTTCTTCACGCCAAGAAGAAGAGTAGGGGTATTTTGGCTTGCTGTAGTATTGTATTGGAGGGTTTTGGATTTGTTATGAAGTTGGGCTGCTAACATTAATGTGAGAAAGGGAGAAATGGGCTGGGAATTTGAAATGAAAATGGGCCCAAAATTGGCCTATTGAATTGGGCATGGGTGAGGTAAAAAGGGGCTAGTTTTGAATTAAGAATTGGTCAAAGTGATTGAAATCGTAGCCAATTAAAATTAAGAACTTAGTCAAATTGAATTTAATTAGCAAATTCGACTTATAATTAAAGATGACAAATTAATATAATTAATTAATGATCTTTTTAATTAAATTGATTATAAAATAATTAATTTAATTACAAACTAATTAACTAGAAATTATAACTATAACTTAAACTAAAGTAAATTAGTAAAATACTTAACTAAAATGTAAATCTTTTGAGATAATTTTTGATATTTATAAAATAACGTGATTGTAAAAATATACATATTTATTATTAAAAAGTGATAAAATTATTTTAAAAAATAACTTGAAAGTATTTTGAATTTCATAAAACTCATTAATTCAAAATTTATAACCATCACTAAATAAAATATTTAAAATATAAAGTCTTTTGAGATGATTTTTAAATATTCATAAAATACATTAATCATATACATAAGTATATAAAACATATATATTATTTTAAAATTATAAAAATGATACAACTATTTAAAATAACTTGCAAACTATATCTATTTATTTATTTTATTTTTTTGAAATTTTATAAAACTAATTATTTTAACTCATTTGAAATTGAAGAAGCTCGATGATTAATCTATAATGTGGAGGTCAAAAATTGGGTGTCAACAGTCGCCACTAAAAGTCAAGTTCTTTTGTAGTGAATCTTAGTTGGCAATGCTTAGGTGGAGTGATTAGTCCCATGTGGCTTGCCACGTCACTAAAAAATTGGGGTGTTAACTCTTGAGGATATTTGTGGTCTCCTAGGATAACTGCGGGAGTATTTTTGATCCCAAAATATAATGAAGGGTATAAGTGGTCTATTTCGCATAGTTCAGGGGCAATTTTGACCCTTTTCCGTATTTTATATTGAAAAGTTATAGGGTTTTCTTTTTTACTTTTATGATATAATATAACTAAATAAAGTATTTTAACATTTTTCGACTAAAAATGAAATTAAAATATTTTCTCCATGTTGAATTCTTAATTAGAGTACTATTTTCTCATGAAAATATGGGTAAACTAGTATTTTATCCAACCCATTTGTTACCCAATCCATTTTTACCCATATCAAATATGGACGGGTTGAAGTATTACTCATTTTAGGTTAACCCGTTTCCAACCCGCTCAAATTTGACCCAACCCGCCCATTTGCCACCACTAGACGTGTTTAACCTTTGGGTTCTTCACATTAACTCATTACACATTTGAAATTATGAATTCAAGATTAAATTATTTGTACAAATTTAGTGATTTTCACATAAATATTTTACTCCATGTTGAAACCCAAAAATATTGGGATCAGTTGAGTCAGTTGACTACATGTGCACCACTTTTAATATAGATATTTGATTTAATTACACAAAATTTTACTATGCTTGAGGAAAGAAGGAAAACGAAAAAAAAAAAAAAAAAACTCCCCGGCTCAATTCTTGAAAAAGAAAGAAAAATAATAAAACATATCTGAACCGTCAATTTCACTTGTAGAGATGCACCAAATAGCAAGACATGCCTGGGAACTTGAACCATATAGGACACTTTGAGCTTGGATGCACCCATATACTAAAGTAAATTTGTATAAATATTCATTTCTATATATGGTTTAGGGAAAGGAGCATGAGTTCACGTTCACGTGAACCCATAGCCTCCACCTAAATACGCCCTTACCTAAATATAACTATGTGTATTACTATGAATAACATCAATATACATTCTGTAACATACTCCGAACTTGTTTCACATAGCATGATGCTAGGAACTCTGTCCACCATAGCGCCTCTGTCTTTGCTGAAAAGAACATAAAGCCTCTAAAAACTCAGCTTCACCAAAATCAGGCCATTGTGAATGAGAAAAGAAGAGTTCAGTATAGGCCAACTGCCAGAGTAAGAAATTGCTAAGTCTAAGCTCCCCACTAGTCCTTATAAGTAAATCAGGACTTGGAAATTCAGTACATTTTGTTTGTAATTCCTGTTCTACTAGGAAACTATTAATGTCTTCGGGTTCGATATTGCCATCCTTAACTTTTTGAGCAATGGTTTGACAAGCTTGTACAACATCATGCTGTCCACTATAGTTTACTGCAGCAACGAGGTGAAGTCGGGAGTTTGCTTTTGTAGTCATTACCGCTTTCTCTATCAAGTCCTGCAATGACTTGGGGAGCTTACTGGAGTCTCCAATTATAGATATTCGAATCCCTGCTCTGTATAAATCCAATAAAGCATATAAGGGAACTCCTTNTATTTTACTAAATCCATTTGTTTTACCCATATCAAATAAGAGCTGGTTGAAGTATTACCCATTTTATGTTGACCCATTTTCAACCCGCCCAAATTTGGCCCAACCCGTGCATTTGTCACCACTAGATGTGTTTAACCTTTGGGTTCTTCACATTAACTCATTACACATAAAGTGACCACTAAAGTTGTCTCAAATTTTCAAAAAGACACATTTACAACGTAACAGTCCTATTATCCCACTAAACAATTTTGAACAGATATTATTATATTATTTTTTTATCAGCCCCAAATTTTAAGAAGCAAGTGTATTCACACACCAAACATTGCATGACCTGTGTTAATTTAATTTTTTTTCATTTTAAGTTTTTTCTTTACTCTCTCACTCTCTCTCTTACTTTTTGACTTATTTTAATTTTGATTTCATTTTAAATTTCACTTCATCTTTCACTTCCTGCTTTCAAGTGATTCATCCCTCAATTTTCTTTTTTTTCTTCACTTCTCACCCTCACCCACCCCCCACGTCAAGCTGAACCCCACTCTTATTTTTTTCTTCTTCTCCGGTCAAATTCTTTATAGAATTCATACTATTTTTAGACTTTATTGAATTATTGATGACAAAATTAATTATTTTTCTAAGAAAATTTAAAATTTTGAAGGTATCATCAACTACTCATTTTCATATAACTTCAAAATTAGAAATGATAAATTTAAAAGAATCAATGAATTCCCAAAAATTGAAAGAACTTGATTGAAATCGGATAAAAAACTATGATACTTCCTAATCATCTTGAAATGTAATGGGTTTATTAAATTGTTTGAAATGTAAGAAAATATTTAGATAAAGTTTTAAAATTAAAGAGAGTAAAATTAATAGTAGTAAAAAAAGGAATGTGAAGTTGTGGTAAAAATGGTGACATTGAAAGTGAGAAACTTCAATGGAAATAACAATGAATTTTTGAAAAAAGAAAGAGAAAAAATAAAAAGGAAAAAAAGTTGAAATAATAAGAAAATAAGAAAATATATTTTATAATAAAATACTTATAAAAATAAAATTATATTAGTTACTTTAGGTTGATCACTCTCTTAGAGAGAGTGCACACCACTCCCTATGTTAGGTGGACGAAAAATGATATAATAATACATGTTCAAAATTATTTAGTGGGATAATAAGACGGTTGCAAAGTTAATGTGGTTTTTGACAATTCGGACACTTTCAATAGTGATTTTATGTCTTTTCTCCTAAAAATGTTAAAACTTCTCTTCCTTTTTATGTCTTCTATAAAACTAATTACTCTTCTCTATAATTGAAAAAATGAAGTCTTTGGCCCTCCAAAAAATATATATTTTAAATGTACATTTCTTTTCTTAATTATAATTATATTTTTTATTTGTTTAATTTTATATTGGATAACATATAATAGTGTAAAATAAACAATCATGTATTAGTATTGACATTGTTTAAAGTGCATTAAGCATGTTTTAGTCCTCAAATGCAAATATTCATTTACTTTGAAATTAAAATTATCTTTCCCTTGTTATTACATAAATTTATTTTATATTGAAAAGTTATAGGATTTTCTTTTTGACTTTTATGATATAATATAACTAAATAAAGTATTTTAACATTTTTCGACTAAAAAAAGAAATTAAAATATTGAGTACTATTTTCTCATGAAAATATGGGTAAATATGGGTAAACTAGTATTTTACCCAACTCATTTGTTACCCAATCCATTTTTACCCATATCAAATATGGGCGGGTTGAAGTATTACTCATATTAGGTTAACCCGTTTTCAACCCGCTTAAATTTGACCCAACCCGCCCAGTTGCCACCACTAGACGTGTTTAACCTTTGGGTTCTTCACATTAACTCATTACACATTTGAAATTATGAATTCAAGATTAAATTATTTGTACAAATTTAGTGATTTTCACATAAATAGCTTACTACATGTCGAAACCCAAAAATATTGGGATCAGTTGAGTCAGTTGACTACATGTGCACCACTTTTAATATAGATATTTGATTTAATTACACAAAAATTTACTATGCTTGTGGAAAGAAGGAAAAAGAAAAAAAAACTCCCGGGCTCAAATCTTGAAAAAGAAAGAAAAATAACAAAACATATCTGAACCATCAATTTCACTTGTAGAGATGCACCCAATAACAAAACATACCCGGGAACTTGAACCATATAGGACACTTTGAGCTTGGATGCACCCATATACTAAAGTAAATTTGTATAAATATACATTTCTATATATGGTTTAGGGAAAGAAGCATGAGTTCACATGGATACATTCTGTAACATACTCCGAACTTGTTTCACTTAGCATGATGCTAGGAACTCTGTCCACCGTAGCGCCTCTGTCTTTGCTGAAACGAAGATAAAGCCTCTAAAAATTCAGCTTCACCAAAATCAGGCCATTGTGAATGAGAAAAGAAGAGTTCAGTATAGGCCAACTGCCAAAGTAAGAAATTGCTAAGTCTAAGCTCCCCACTAGTCCTTATGAGTAAATCAGGACTTGGAAATTCAGTGCATTTTGTTTGTAATTCCTGTTCTACTAGGAAACTATTAATGTCTTCGGGTTCGATATTGCCATCCTTAACTTTTTGAGCAATGGTTTGACAAGCTTGTACAACATCATGCTGTCCACTATAGTTTACTGCAGCAACGAGGTGAAGTCGGGAGTTTGCTTTTGTAGTCATTACCGCTTTCTCTATCAAGTCCTGCAATGACTTGGGGAGCTTACTGGAGTCTCCAATTATAGATATTCGAATCCCTGCTCTGTATAAATCCAATAAAGCATATAAGGGAACTCCTTAGAGCATACAGAGTCCATCATAATACCTCAAAGTTGAAGCTCTAAGACAGAAAAGAGGAGAGGTTATGCAGATATGTATATTTTGGCAGTGCACATAAGAATTGGTATTCAATGAAGTTGCAGTTATAAACATAATGAACCTCTTTATATAGAGGCGAGCGAGATTCGTATGTGTCCTAGCTACATTTGAATCACACTAGATACATGTATTTGGAGCGAGATGGGAGAGAGGCGAGGAGGCAAGTGAGATTTGTTATGTACCCCAAATACATACGAATTCGCTTGGATACAAATGTATCTGGAACGAATTACACCTAAAATTGACCCCATTGTTTCCGAGATACATGTATCTGGAGGCACTAAAATTTGATAAGATACATAATATTGCAAACTATAGTGTATCTAAATAATCAGCTCCTAAATTAGTTAAACTTATATAAGTTTTCCAAATTTCAATTAATTAATGATGTTACCAAAAAAACTAATATTGGGCTTTTGGCTATTTACGATTTGTGAGCCAATACTACAAAATTGTAGTATAGCATACCATAAGAATTACTAAGGCTATAGCTTCTTTATAAACCAAGTTGTGTATTAAGTGATCATTTGGTTGACATACTAGTTTATATAAAATTACAATACAATGATATTATGCAGCGAAATAATAACATGGAAAGTGCTAAATATGTGATCGAACTTTGAGAAAAGGTTCATCTATGTCATCAGTTAAAAGTTTGATTCATCAATATCATTTTCATTGGAAAAAAGACACATCAACGAAAAATAGTTCTGGTTTTGCAAAACAAATTTTTACACGTGATCAATTATAAGGAAAAAAGCTCAAATATGTAATCGTAACTTTGAGATTTGATATCTACGTCACCATTTACCTGGCAAGATTTTCAAGTTCATCTTTCACTACTTTATCGAACAAGCCCATCAAAAGATCAACTTCCGCCTATAACATAAACAACACAAAACAACATCAATAGGGGTGTTCACAGTTTGGTTTTGATCGGTTATTAGTCAAAATCAAAATCAAATCAATTTAATCGGTTTTAAAATTATCAAAATCAAACCAAACCAAATATAATATATATTTATCGGTTTGGTTGTTTTCGGTTTTGGTATGGTTTGGTTTGGTTCAGTTATTCGGTTATTAACCATACATAAAAATAAAATAAACAATTCATTCAAAACGTGAAAAAAGTGACAACAATCCATTCAAACAAAAAAATAGTTAGAATGACTGGCATTACAGAACTTTCGATCATTGAATTTACTGAATAAAACTTCAAAATTCACTATTTTAGCATAGAAGGAAGAGACAATGACATTTTTAGTCTTACAAAGAATTTTCATAGACACTCATATACATGAAACCAATAAGAAAAATGTTCTGACCTTGGACATTTTTTTTTTCATAAGTAAATTATAAAAATAAATTTTGATGAAACATATATAAAATCTTTAAAATTGTTTATGAATATAATATATTATGTATGTATAATAATAAAATTTATGTATATAACTTGTTGGTTCGGTTATTTCTTCGATTTTTTTCGAACAAAACCATAACCAAACCAAATATTATCGGTTCTTAACAATCTAAAACCAAACCAAACCAAAACTTAAATTAAATCGATTTGATTTGATTTTTCAATTTGAATCGATTTTTATCCAAACCATGAACACCCCTAAACATTAAACATAAATCAATAACTGAGCCCTTAGAAAAAAGGAAGAAAAGTTATAGACTTTACTTTAGGACGGAACCAATTTTCAGAGGAAAAAGCAAATAGAGTAAGAGCCCTAATTCCCCAATTGTAGCTGAGCTTAACAAAGTTCCTAAGAGCTCGAATACCGGCGGTGTAACCTAACGCAACCGGTAATCCTCTCTTCTTTGCCCACCTTCTATTCCCATCCAATATCACTGCAATATGTTTCGGCATCAATTCTCTCCTCAATTCTGGAGGCAACGAAACTTCCTCCGCCGAAGAATTAATTGAACTCTTGGCTGCTTCGATGTTGCTAGTGGCGTCGTTTTGAGCATAGGCAAATGGATGAATTGACGGTCTTTTTGTTAAATTGGGGATAATTTGAGGGTTTGTTGATTTTGATTGGAAGCAAAATCTACTGGGAGAAATGAAGATTGGTTGGAGCTGAAGTGAGAACGCCATGTTTATGAAGGCAAAAAAAAAAAACTCTACCTCGCCAGTTTATAGATTTGGAGGGAGAATGATGCTATATATCATATTATATAGAAAATTTTAATATTGTGGTTTTCGTATTATAATATTGGGATAATACATATATTTGACTTTAAACTTGGCTTCAAATTTTAACTTTGACCTCCAACTTTCATAGTGCACAAACAAGTACTTTAACTATCCAACCTTTTAATAAATAAACACGCGATTTTTGGAGTCAAGAGCGTGAAATACAAACGCTGCCACGTGTATTAGTGAGCCACTCAATGGCTGCCAACTAATTAAACACTTTACACGTCCATTTTAGAACTAAAAAAAAAAATTAAATTAATTAAGGGTAGAATTGTCATTTCAGCATTTTTTTCACTGTTGTGTGCCTAAAAATTACTTCTCACTCGCGCAAAATGCGTGCACGTCACGCGTTTTGCCAGGTAAGACACGCGTGTTTATTTATTAAAAGGTTGGATAGTTAAAGTGTCTATTTGTGCACTTTGAAAGTTGGAGGTCAAAGTTAAAATTTGAAGCCAAGTTTAAGGTCCAATATATGTATTATGCCTCTAATATTTGGTTGGTATATTATATAGGCATAATACATATATTGGACCTTAAACTTGGCTTCAAATTTTAACTTTGACCTCCAACTTTCATAGTGCACAAACAAGCACTTTAACTATCCAACATTTTAATAAATAAACACGCGATTTTTGGAGCCAAGAGCATGAAATGCAGACGCTATCACATGTATTAGTGAGCCACTCAATGGCTGCCAACTAATTAAATACTTTACACGTCCATTTTAGAACTAAAAAAAAAAAAAATTAATTAAGGGTAGAGTTGTCATTTCAGCATTTTTTTTACTGTTGTAGGCCTCAAAAATCACTCCTAACTCGCGCAAAAAACGTGCACATCACGCGTTTTGCCGGGTAAGACACACGTGTTTATTTATTAAAAGGTTGGATAGTTAAAGTGTCTGTTTGTGCACTATGAAAGTTGGAGGTCAAAGGTAAAATTTGAAGCCAAGTTTAAGGTCCAATATATGTATTATCCCTATTATATATGTTTTATTTTATTTTGCTATTTGGTATGGTATTTGTATTTAAAAATAACATACTGAATATTATACCGAATTATATAGTTACATATTAATATAAACTAGATGTTTACAAGCTAAAACTTTGATTACTCTAATTTTAATTGTTAATGTAATTGATTAATAACCTACTTTATACCAAATCAAAAAATCCTCTCTCTAACTTTTCTCTCTATCTCTTCAACGGCTAATTTTGACGGAGCTCAAGATGAGCTTCAACATTAATCGATCTGCTCCGTCGGCAAACAGACCGCCAGACCCACCTGACTTTAACAACTCCCCCNCCCCCCCCCGCTTGCTACAAACTCCTAAATCTTTAACAACATCAATAAGACCCAATTTAACCATATCCAAATTCCCACTTCTGGTAATATGCATTATAAAGGTGCTTTGGGAGGAAGAGTTCAGGGTTACGAGAAGAACAAGATTAAACTCCAACCAAGGAAGCATGAAATCCTCAAAGGGAAACCAGTGGTCACGTTCACTAAAGAAGAGCATGATATGCTTGCGGAGACATGTAGGTGGACGCTGATAGGGAAGTTTGAACGAAGCAGACCCCAAATCGACCAAATCCGGGCTGACTTTGCCAAAATTGTCCCGACAAAAGGACATGTTAAAATTGGGGCAAAAGATAGAAAACAGGTCTTCATCGATATGGAAAATGAAGATGACTACAACACCATAATTTCTTACAATTTCATCCAGTTGGGAGAAGATAACAATATGGCAATTCAAAGATGGACCACTGATTTTAAGCCTAATGTTTCATCTACTCTAGCTCCAGTGTGGATTAATCTTCCGGACCTCCCGTGGCATTATTACGAATGGGCCGCTTTGTGTCGTATAGTTGAACCGATTGGTAACCCCATTGTAATGGACAAAGCCACCCAGTCCAAGACCCGACCAACCACGGCCAAACTCCGTGTGGAAATTGATCTTCTGAAACCTCTGCTCACCAATATTCAAGTGGCCATAAGGAATTCTGAAGGACAAGTCAATACCTTTAACCAAAAGATTGAATACGAAACACTGCCCACATTTTGTCAATATTGCAGAACCCAAGATCACTCCCAAAAGAAATGCAAGAGAACTATTCTTGACCCTCAATGAGGAAACCAAATTAAAGACAAGCCGACTACGAGAAACTTCAAAGCCAAAAGGAAATCAGAAAGGAGTATCAACCCAACAAAAGGGAAATGCAAGCTATCCATATGGAAGCCACAACCTCAGGGAGCAACAAGCAAGGGCATGTACAACAGGGGAAAGAACAGAGGTTGATGAACACTGTTGTAAACATGGAAGATGTAGAAAATACACGATCTGAAGCTTGGCAAAAGGTGGA
>NW_026031462.1:0-371 GCF_019186545.1 Solanum stenotomum
GGATTTAGGATTTTTTAGGATTTAGTGCATCTTAGAATTTCCTAATTCTCAGGGATGGGGGTTTATCCCTAAGGTTTTGGGTTTGGGTTTCTTAGGGTTTGAGTTTAACATTTAAGGACTCCTAGATTTTTTTTGGGTCATTTAGGGTGTAGGGTTTAGTGTTTGGGTTTAGGGTTTTTCTATGGTTTAGGGTTTAGGTTTGTTAGGTTTAAGATTTTTTAGGTTTAGAGTTTTTAAAGCTTTTTTTGTAGATTTTTAGTGTTTAGTTTTCTTAGGATTTAGGATTTCTTAGGGTTTAGGGCTTTTTAGAGTTTCATAAGTCTTAGGGTTGGGTATTTATCTCAAATGTTTAGGGTTTAGGTTTCTTAGGG
>NW_026031463.1:0-162 GCF_019186545.1 Solanum stenotomum
GCTAAACTATTGCAACAGTGTTATTAAGGTATTGCAATAGGCTTTTTTAATGGTTATTGCAGGCTATTGTAGGCACTGTGTATATTCTTTATTTTTGAAATAAACTATAATACAATGATAGAAAATATTAAATCAATATGTACTTCAACTAGTAGCATCCAT
>NW_026031463.1:185-339 GCF_019186545.1 Solanum stenotomum
TGATCTTGATTTCCAATTCAAGAGTTAACATACATGAGGTTCACAAAAATTAAGCCCAAACATAAAAATAGTCCTATAATGTTCAAGAGTTGGCATTCATTTAAGTTCACAAAAATTAGGCCAACAAGTAAAAATAGTGCTAGAATGTTTGTAG
>NW_026031464.1:0-750 GCF_019186545.1 Solanum stenotomum
TTTGACCAATGCGCCGGCAGCTTTCATGAATTTGATGAATAGTGTCTTCAAATCTTATTTAGACATGTTTGTTATTGTCTTTATTGATGATATACTAATCTATTCAAGGAATGAAGAAGATCATGCTAGTCATCTCAGAACAGTTCTTCAGACTTTGAAAGACAAGGAGTTGTATGCCAAGTTCTCTAAGTGTGAGTTTTGGCTTAAGTCTGTGGCATTCCTAGGCCACATTGTGTCCGGTGATGGAATTAAAGTTGATATTCGGAAAATTGAGGCAGTCCAGAATTGGCCTAGACCCACATCTCCAACTGAAATTAGGAGTTTCTTGGGATTAGCTGGCTATTATAGAAGGTTTGTTGAAGGGTTCTCGACTATTGCATCTCCTTTGACGAAGTTGACTCAGAAGGCAGTGAAATTTCAATGGTCTAAAGCTTGTGAGAAAAGCTTTCAGGAATTGAAAAAGAGATTGATTACTGATCCAGTTTTGACGCTACCAAAAGGTACTCAAGGTTTTGTGGTGTATTGTGATGCATCTAGAGTTGGTTTGGGTTGTGTCTTAATGCAGAATGGCAAAGTTATAGCTTATGCCTCCAGACAGTTGAAGGTTTATGAGAAGAACTACCCAACCCATGACTTAGAGCTAGCTGCTGTAGTATTTGCTTTGAAGATATGGCGTCATTACTTGTATGGTGTGCATGTCGACATATTCACTGATCACAGGAGCCTTCAGTATGTGCTTACTCAGAAAGA
>NW_026031465.1:0-705 GCF_019186545.1 Solanum stenotomum
CTATTCACATTGGTAACCACATATATCAAGCAGACAAGAGTTGGACTATAATATGATACAACTGGCGTTGATAAACACTAAGTTGGTGATAGAAATAAATTAATGGGTGTTGTTGCATTCTGGGATTAAAAATTCAAACACCACACTATCTTTCAAATGAAGAACCTTAAATTATGATATCAGAAATGTTTCATCAAGTTATCAATCACCCGAGCGTTGAGTATTAGGCGTGAATAATAGGGATGAATTAATATGGATATCCGCTCATATTTACCCATTTTAATTGGGTTGGGTATCCAACTCTTTTAAAAATGGGTAAAAATGAATAATATCCATATTACCCATTTAAAAGTGGGTAGTTAAATGGATAAAATGGGTAAAAGATGTGCATTCACACTAGGGTGTGCATCGGTCGGTTCGGTTCAGTTTTATGTATTATTGGTTCGGTTTATCGGCTTTCGGTTTTTAAATACACTAAATCAATAACGAACCAATAAGATAATTTTTTATCGATTTTTGGTTTAACCAATAAGAAAATGCTTATAAAACAAATATATGGTTTCTCTAATAAATTTGACACAACAAGACAATAATGTAACTTTACAAAAGCTCATAAAATATAAATAATAATAACAAACATGAAAAGAACTATGCATGTGTTAGACAAAGAGAAATCAAGAGGAATATGGTTCTTACTTTATGTTT